>NC_133791.1:4918573-4952042 GCF_003597395.2 Chelonoidis abingdonii
AACTGTTAGATCTTTAGTGACCTTAGTTACTTGTCAACTGAAAGACGGCATGTATGGCAGCACAGCACACCCTACGAACATGCTGGGGAAATTCAGTACCAATACAGAGGGAGAAGTATCTCCTACTGAATTATAATCACATCATCTGGAACTTACTTGTTCCTTGATCAGAGGGGTAGCCGTGTTAGCCGTCTGGATCTGTAAAAGCAGCAAAGAGTCCTGTGGCACCTTATAGACTAACAGACATATTGGAGCATGAGCTTTCATCGGGGAATACGTCTGATGAAGTGGGTATTCACCCATGAAAGCTCATGCTCCAATATGTCTGTTAGTCTATAAGGTGCCACAGGACTCTTTGCTGCTTTTACAGATCCAGACGGCTAACACGGCTACCCCTCTGATCAAGGAACAAGTAAGTTCCAGATGATGTGATTATAATTCAGTAGGAGATACTTCTCCCTCTGTATTGGTACTGAATTTCCCCAGCATGTTCGTAGGGTGTGCTGTGCTGCCATACATGCCGTCTTTCAGTTGACAAGTAACTAAGGTCACTAAAGATCTAACAGTTTGACACAATAGGGGTCTTAATTTCAGGGTCCTGGCTAAACTCCAGCATAGTTAGTATATTCTGCTTCCCTAAAACTCTCCCTGCAGTTTCAGCTGCACGTGGTAATCATACCTTTGTGTCTTAAACACTGGGTAGCGTGACTCTGATGTTAGACAGTTCGACTGTCTCAGAGGTGGCTGCATTTCAGTGGTGGGCAAGTGATTCTCTCTCAGTTTCTAAAGTGCTTTTGATTCATTTTGAGGATAGTTCCTATCAAAGCTATCATTCCTATCTCTGGAATACCTATCACAGTGGAATAAAAATTTGAAGCTCTGTATAAATGCTACCAGTTCCTTAACAGGAATTGCAAAGCTCTGGAATCTTTAGCCTGTAACTATTGTATTTTCTCATGTCAATATTTTTCTGTACACAACAAATCTATTTAGTCTGTGTCCAAAATCATAAGCCATTAAAAGGGATTTTTGATTTCTGTTTTCCTGCCAAGTGTTGCTTTTTACTTGTTATTGGATTTGTGTGAAAAAAGGTAATTTTTAAAGGGCATATTGTCTTTAGGATTATTCTGTTTATAAGTGTGTGTGTTTTCTCTTTAGGGTGGATAAAGAAGATGTAATGACTTGCCTAATTAAAGGGTGTAACTTTGTGTTAAAAAATATACCCCATGAGGTGTTTGCATACCAGAAAGATTCAGATACTGAATTCCGATTTCAGACAAATCATCCAAATATTTTCCCTTATTTGTTAGTCAATATTGGCTCTGGGGTTTCTATAGTGAAGGTGAGTAAGCCATTAGACTATTTCATTAAGAGAGAGAGAGAGAAAGAGAGAGAGAGAGAGTGTGTGTGTGGTGTCCTCAGACTGGTGAACGGTAGTCATCTAGATCTACAAATAAGGCTGTCAGATTGACATTTGTTTCCTTTCTGGGTTGATACCAAATTTTAAACAAGAAACCAAAACTGCACATGTTGACTTCCATTTTTTAATATAATCTTTACCTGCTTTTCCCCTGGACTACCATCTGTCCCCTTTTAATTGGATAAGACTGTGGTTAAAGAGGCTAGTGTAATAGCTGCAAATGACATACATAATACTCAAAAAAAAAAAAAAAAAATGTGAGCAAAAAAAATCATAACACTTTTGGCAGCCACTTGTGAATAAAAGCTTAGGGCTGGTCCATGCTGGGAAATCACATCTTCATTGTTATGTCTCTGGGATGAGGTGGATTACCTTTACTGATGAGAGTACCCCCTCCTGTCAGTGTAGGTAGTGTTTAGACTGAAGCACTGCAGCAGCGTAGTTGCACTGCTGTAGCATTTCTAGTGTAGACAAGCCTTCAGCCTTGAGATGGATGCTCTGAGCAGAATAAGAATACCTGCTTCTAATTTCTTTGCTTGAACTTCTCAGTATAGAAAGTGGGTATGCAGGGTGGCAATGCTTGCCTGCTTCAGAAGTTTTAGAGGATTAGTTATGATCAAGAGCACTGTACATTGTGTTAGTGACTAACAGTTTCCAACTCTCAGCATGTGACAAGGGTTGTGTTGTCATAGTTAATATCCTCTAAGTTAAATCTAGTAATCATCCCATGCACATCTGTAGCAGTTAAAATCATGGTCAATCCATTAAAGCAACTCTTGCTATAAAAGCACACCTGTAGTTCTGTAGAGTGAATCGCTAAGTGCCCTGGGTTAAATAAAAAGCTATATGGTAACCAGTGGGCCAGATATAGAGGGAGAGATTATAGGAGCAATGTAGGATTTCAAAGTCTAACTTGGATACGTAACAAAGACAAGGAATCTCTGCCTACAGATAACTTCTTATATTTTTGTAACTATTGTAGTAGAAGTACCCAAAGGCCTCAATTAAGATTGTGCTGTGATCTGTACAAACATTTTAGACACAGTGGGTAGGTCTGCATTGCAATACAATACTAGTGGCTGGCCCATGTCATCGGGCTGGAGCCCAAAGAGCTACACTGCAGTTCTGTAGCCCCTTAGCTCGAGTCCCATGAGCCTGAGTCAGCTGACTTGGGCCAGCTGCAGGTACTGTATTCCAGTGCAGACATACCCAGTTCTTACAATCTAAAGACAAAGATGCTACAAATTTTTTACATAAGATAATTTTGCCATTGAAATGCTGCCACCTCTGTTGGAGTGTGGCAGCCAAGTAGACAGCTGGCACACTGAACATGTGGGGAGAAAAAAAGGGAGGGAATTTTGGCCAGGGCTCGTAAGCAAACCCCTACTCTGACAGATACTGTGAGATGTTAGTTTGTCCATAGAGCAGAAGGGACTTCTGACTTCTAAGGAGTCATCCTGAAGACCATAAACTGAATTTCATGCAGCAAGTCTGTATCTAAAGATAAAGGGCTAAATGGATCCTGCTGAGATTGGATCGTATAGTTCCATGGAGTCCATATGTTTCACACCTGGTATTTAGATCATTAAGCTGCCCTGTTGACAGCATTTATTCATACTGTGTGCATCCGTTCCATTGTCTGGAGTCCATATGTTAATCTGTTTATAGGTGTGTTGCGCATTAATTCATACTTATATCCATGATTGATTGTTTGATAAACTTGTGTTTGACTCAGGTGGAAACAGGGGACAAATTTGAATGGATTGGAGGGAGTTCAATCGGAGGGGGAACTTTCTGGGGTCTCGGAGCTTTACTCACGAAAACAAAGGTATTTGACAATTGCAGTTTAAGTAGAATGGGGAAATACAGGGGTGCTACTAAGAGGCCTTCAGTTGTGTTGTTCCTCTTTAGAAAAAGAGGAAAAACCAATGTGGTGGAGAATGATGATTTCTAACCTTGCACATTAAGAACCACTATTCCGCCACAGAATTTTCTTTTAATTGCCATTAATGCACTGTGCAGTTTATCTTTATATTCTCTATTAAATGCTCTTTTGTTCCCTGTTGTGTCTGCTGCTGCTATTAAACAACCAGCCTGGGCCCCTGAGCTGTGATAACATCCTCTGTGATACTAGTGTATAAATCCAGGCAATACACCAAAAAAGCCCCATTAGAAACACAGAGGACAAAGCAATAAAGAAATACCTGTCAAGTGGGCAAAAGGCTGACACTGCCTGGGATAGAGGATTTTTTTTTTCCAGTTTCTAGGATTGTGCAGGGGGCGGGTGTGGTATAATTCCCTTTTATTCTTTAATAGTCTTTTCCCTCACTGTGTACAGTTTGAGTACAGTCTGCTCCATGTTACCTGTTGATTTTCTGTGCCCTGTGTTCCAACATGAATGAGCTGCTCAGATCTTGAGATCTGATCTCCAGGTTCAGTTTCAGTCTGAAGTTCTGAAGAGCAGCAAAGTCGAGATGGATAGTTTAATTTTGGCAATTGTCCTTGGATTATCAGCAGATAGGTCTGCTCAATGGTCTGCGATGGGATGTTGGATGGGATGGAATCAGAGTTACTGCAAAGAATTCTTTCCTGACTACTGGCTGGTGAGTCTTGCCCACATGCTCAGGGTTTAGCTGATTGCCATATTTGGGGTCGGGAAGGAATTTTCCTCCAGGGCAGATTGGCTGACGCTCTGGAGGTTTTTCGCCTTCCCCTGCAGCATGAGGCATGGGTCACTTGCTGGTGAATTCTCTGTTGAGGTTCTTCAAACCACAATTTGAAGACTTCAATAACTCGGACATAGGTTACGTTTTTATAGAAGTGGATGGGTAGGGTTCTTATGGCCTGCTTTGTGCAGGAGGTCAGACGAGTATGATTCATGTGGTCCCTTCTGACCTATGAGTCTATGAGAGCGCCTGGTATTGCAAGTATATCTGAGGCAAGAGGGCTAGCTCAGTTCCTGTGCATTTCAGGGATTTGTACATTCAGAGAATGGAAGGCCAATTGCCAATCCACAGGCCTAGTCTGGTGCTGCTGTGTTTAACTCAACATGTTTGAAGCAGGTGGTTTTTCTGTGTCAAGATTCAGTGACTGTAAATGGCTGTTACACAGGAGAGCCGTTACATATCAGGAACTTGTCAGGGGAGGTCAAAGGGAGAGACATTATTCGCCAGTTGTTTTTTTGGATACATTAATTAGTCGGAGACTTTTCAACAAGTCTCCTTTACTGGCTTGGAGGAGCAACATGGCTAGGCTTCTAACAAGGTTTATAGCTGAACTGTAAGCAGTGGGATCCCAAAATGGGCAGGGACTAATCTGCTGCTAGATTATTTTGGTGCTTTCTTAATAACTCTCTAGCTGGGACAGACGGCCTCTCTTTAGGCTTTACTTTGGAACTTAAATACCTGAGACATAATCCACTCATCCTATACTAAGCCCACTCGGCTCTTCTTTCCGCCACCCCACCCCGAGGTAGGGGATAGGTGCGCTTGCCTTGTGGCAGGTCGACTGGATTCTATTCGTGCTGATACCTGAAAGGTGCTAGGTACACCAGCAGTCCTAGGAACAAGGAAGGAATGAAAAGATGCTGTAGTATTAAGACTTGATCCAGAGTAGCTCTTATGAGTTCACTTGCAGTTTACTAGAAATGTATCCTGTAATCAGGGTGAGGTGAAGATTACTGAGCTAAGCTTTTTGCTAATCTGTTCTTGAAACATTATAGAATCCCAAGTATCTAGGGCTACTGGGACACATTTCTATTTATATATGCCTGTGCAACTCTATTTGAATTCTGAAGCATTATGAGAGTTGTTTTGATGAAAGGTTGCATATGTCTTGTTTTGCACCTTGCTATCTAGGACAGAGTTCTCATAGACTCTAGGACTGTAGGCGACCTCGAAATGAGGTCATCCGGAGTCCAGTTCTCTGCCCTCATGGCAGGACCAAATACTGTCTAGACCATCCCTGATAGACATTTACCTAACCTACTCTTAAATATCTCCAGAGATGGAGATTCCACAACCTCCCTGCCAGAGAGCAGCAATACTCTAAAGGGTTGCGAGCAACAAACTTGGAGGACACTTGCACATTCCTCATTTCCAGTCTTCGGGGGCAGGGGGGACGACATCTTTCAACCAGTTACTTGCATAAGGTCATCTGAGGCCTGATTTGGAGAGAAGTGGTTACAATATGAGATTGTGAAGCTCTGCTCTAAGATTAGGCTGGGGAGTCAGTCCTGGAGATCTGAAATACAAGGAATGCCTGTTTGTTTGGTGGGGGCTGGGTTTTTTTGAATGACTACTCTTACTAAGAGTTCTGCAGAAGTTTGAGATTCAGACAAGATTATCCGGCAATCCAGAAAACCTGGAGTAACACTTTGCTTTTCTTCCGTAGAAATTTGATGAATTGCTGCAGCTTGCTTCAAAGGGACAGCATACAAATGTTGACATGCTGGTGAAAGATGTGTATGGTGGGGCCTACCAGACACTGGGGCTAAGTGGAAATCTAATAGCTAGCAGCTTTGGGAAATCTGCCACAGCAGATAAAGGTACCAACAGGGCGGGGGGGGGGGGGGGGGGGGGAATGAGTCAACTCAAGATTTGCTGTATAGATCATACTATATTTTGCCTGTTGCCCATTTTACTTTAATATGTTGATTGTGTGAATATTTGAGACACTTTCAAATACTTAAAGGATGAGAATGTAGTTACCAACTTCTCTAGTACTCATTTCCCTGTGTCATGGGATTTTTATGAAGTCCCCACAACCTCACAAGGACCAATGTCTGTATTGGCCTGATTCTTCAGAGTTCTTCTTTCTAGCTAGTGGAGAGGAATGGATGCAACCACGTCCTTTCTGGCCCTCTGAATACTAGGCTAGTATCTGTCTCCAAAGGAGTAGGCTAGCTTAAGATCCTCCTTTCCTGTTCTGCTTTAAATGCCTATAAAATCTGTCGCTTGTGCTTTAACTGCACAGCTGATGGTAAACAGTTTGACATCTGTCCTCTTCAGCACTGGGGAACTAGCAGATCAATTGAGTCCAGTCCCAAATGGACCTAGCAGTGTGTTCACTCTACTTAACTGGTAGTAGCCACACTACCCTTCTTAACAGGTTTCCTCTCATCATAGATGTGATCCTGTGTATGTATGTAGAAATAAAAATCACTATATAAAAGTAAAGTTATTGGCTATCAATTTAGCTTTCTATCCTAGAGACTTCCAATAATTTTTCAAACAAAAAAAGTGTCCTAATCCCATAAAACCAGCTATTAGAGCTAGGCAAGAAACTTTCCCCATCCTGTGAAAAATCAGATTTTGAAATCAGGAGCAAGAGAAATTTTCACAAACCTAAAATCTAAAAAAGTTGATTTGGATTAATGAAATGTTTCTATTTTGAAATACTTTGAAAGTTTACTATAACTAGCTTCAATTTTGAAAGTCCTTTTGAACCAGAAAAACAGAACTTTTCATTTAGAAAACTTATAAAGAAGCTGACAGTTTCAAAGTTTTTATCAATGTTTTTTTAGTCAAAAAATTCATTGAAACTGACCCTTTCCCACAGTTTGTTTCAACTGGTCAGTATTTTCTAATGAAAAAATGTTTTGCTGAAGAATTCCTGACCAACTCCACTAGCTGTGTTAATCCCCATGCAAGCAGGAAATGAGCAGTGTATGATAGGGCTGAACTTCCTTCCTTGAAGCCAAATTCATCCCTATTCTAGTCTAAAGAAGCCAGTGGAGCTACCCTGGGGATGAACTTTGCTCATAGTCTGCCTAAAAATAATGTCCACTTGGGCATGATTCAACCATTTTTAATGTGTTTTATTATTTCTTTCCTTTAGAATTTTCTAAAGATGATATGGCAAAGAGTTTACTGCACATGATCAGTAATGATATTGGACAGCTTGCCTGCCTCTATGCTAAACTCCATAACCTACACAAAATTTACTTTGGAGGATTCTTTATTCGGGGTCACCCAGTCACTATGCGCACAATCACCTACAGTATTAACTTCTTCTCCAAGGTAATAAAAACTAAGCTCTCAGGAACCCAAGACTTGTTCTTGTGTTCCTATCTTTCCCAATTTGCTGCAAGACCTCAACATAGTTGTTTTCAAATGTACCAAGCTGGCAGCATGATCAAAGTAATGCAGTGAATCTGTAACACATGGTTATTTAATAATGACCGACCACTGACTGGGGCCATCCTTTACTAAAGGTCAAGTACTGCTATAAAGATCAGTGGCAAACAGTTATGCAGAGTACTTGTCTGTGGGTTTTCTAACAGTCTCAGTTGTCCTGTAGCTGCTCAGCATTGATCCTTTCCATCTTCCTCACATGCTACCATGATTATTCAATTCCTCTTGTTAATTTCAAATTCTCTTGTCAAATTCAGTGTGGGATTGTTCTTCTATGATAAAACCTGCAACTGATATCCGCGTTAAAAAATATCACTGCCATTCCTTTTAAAATAGCTATCTGAAATCATTTCAAAGTGTAATTTTCCCCTTTACAGAGGCTTTCCCTAGTTCCAGAGTTTTGTGACCTGAGAGTGTGGGTGAAATCCAGAGCCAAGAGCTGGTTTTAGGTCTGTTGGTTTGTCAGAATATAGACTAGTCCCCACATGTGTGGCAGCTTTATAAACTTAATGGTATTTGGACCCCCTAAGCATCGATGCTTAGATTTTTCACTCTCAACTCTCCAGGGTTGGGTCTCTCGATCTTTTCTCTTTTTTCAATTTCTCTCTGATCCCCCTCTGTCATACCCCTACAATGCCTTTTTATAGACTAGCTGCAAGCTTTAGGAAACTGCTAGTTTCCTCCTTAACTACTAATGTAAGTGAGTTGTGAAGTCAGTGCTGGTTTTTTGCTGTACCCCAAGTAAATGTTAACGTTCTGTTGTGAGCTCCTCTATGGGGGAGCTGATTTTGTCCCCTCTCTCCCTCCCAGTTTCCACAATATTTCTCATTGCCTAGGAAGGTGAGGGAATTTGGTGGATAATGGGTACCCCTCATTAGCACTCTGAGATTCCTGCATTGTATTGAGGATGGTCTTGCTTTCTGGTGTTGACAATGAATATCTCCTTGACTGGTTTTAACAAAGAGTGTGTGCGTGCGCAGGTGTGTTGGCTCTCTCCATTTGCATGGACATTCCAGTGTGTTCTTGGGTCTTGAGCCAGTGTGATGTGAGAGGGAGTGAAGTAGAGGAAGGAACTGAGTGTCATGGTTCTGAGAGATGCACTGCCAAACATGAATGAATGTGCCAAATGCCCTGCCATTAACAGCACTTTTCCTTGGGAAGTTGCAGTTCCTTTCTGTACTGAAGCACTGGCCAATTACAATTCCATGATTATTCAGTCTTTGAACAAACTGCATATTTCTCCTTGCATCTTCCCTGTCTGCCTCATAATCCTGGGCTGGTAGGTGTAAGTAGCACATGCTGAAAAGAGATGTTTCAAATATGCCTCCTACGGCACCATTGACATTACTGAAGTGTGTTGGAATGTAGCATGGATACAATAAAATATTCTAGCCGGTTTATCTGTGTTATACTTAAGTGTAAATTAGTGACAAAGTGCATGTTAGCAATCAGGGGCCATCCAAATGCAATGTTTCATATTGTGGCAGGGAGAGGTTCAGGCATTGTTCCTGAGACATGAAGGCTACCTGGGAGCCATTGGGGCATTTTTAAAAGGAGCTGAACAAGACAGTAAGTACAGCATCACTCTGTTCTGTATATGCAGTGTTCTAAAATGTCAGTGTTAGTCCAAGCTTCTTTCAAGAGGCTGCATGTAAATCATTGGTTAATCAAATACATTTGCCATTAACAGCACACATTTATTTTGTAAACACTTATTTTCTTCTGGCAGGGAGATCTGTTTACTCCATTTCCTTGCTCCGCTTTGAGGGGCCTGGAGGATTTGCTTATTCTCTCTCCCCTCCCCACGGTGACTGTGCCAAGAGCAACCTCCTCTCTAAAGGCAGAGGGAAATCCAGGCTTCTGATTTATCTCCTCTCCAGAGAGGACATTTTCTGAATATGGCGAGTGTGCTAGTATAGAAATAATGGAATTATGAAATTGCGTTCTTTTGCCCATAAAAACGCCTCAGTAGTTGAAGAGTACATGTCTGCTCCTAGCATTCTTCTGTTAGAGGTTGTTTTTGCTGACTATAGAGCTCTGGTGCTGCACTCTCTGATTAGTTACCACTATTTGTGGTTGCTGTATTGACAAGCCACTCAGTTTGTGTGTTAGGGTGGGAACAGAACGAGACAGATTGAGGTTAATAAAACTTATCCAGCGATCTCTGCATTTGCAAAGATTATTAAGCCTCATAATACTCCTGTAAAGCAGGAAATTTTCATACCCATTTTACAGAGAGGGAAAACTAAGGTACTAAGAAGCTATGCAAATTGGTAGAGGTTCTGTGGATCTGGGAAGAGTAACTAGGAATCCCCTGCTATACAAGGCATGCTTTTTCTGTAGCTGTATATCCCACACTCTGACTAGTGCATTAAAAAAAAAATTCTTCCTAGAAATAACTTTAAAGAGTTTATTAAACTAATTGGTTGCAATGCATTCTTAATAAGAGAATTAAATATTTTTAAAGATGAAGATGTACTAGGTTTGGAAATAAAAACAGGGGCTTGGAGATAAGAGAAAATGTTTGTTTGTTTTTTTTTCTTCCCGGAATTGACAGTATCTTCTCCCCCCCCCCCCTTTTTTTTTAAAGGTTTACTATATTAAAAAGAGATGTAGTGATCATTTCTAAAACTTAGGGTTTCTGCCCCTTCCCATATTCAGTAAATAAGATGCCCCAAATTACTAATTAGCTGGATGGTTGAGTAAGTCTGGACTTTTTAAAACATTATTTCTATGGCTCTTTTTCCTTGCATTTGTCTTTATTTAAAACCTACACAAAGGCATCTAGACATTAACAATCACTCGTGGTATAGACAGTCTTACTTTCAGTTTATGGCCTCCATCTCTGTTCCTCCAGATCCCAACGAGTACAGTTGGGGAGAGAATTATGCTGGGAGTTCTGGCCTTATGAGCCCTTCACCCGATCTCTGCCCCATGCAACGTGCAAGGAGTGGCACGGTAAGGTACTGTCTTTCTAGGACCAGAAGCTGTCTTCCCCGAGAGATCATTTAGAACCCTCATGAGACTTCAGGACTGTAATAAAACTATCAAACTCCTAACTACCTTCCCTGCACACACACACCGCGCCATCTTAAATAATAGTTCAAGATCCCAAGTAAATAATTTGTAGCCTGATTTCCTCCCCCCAAAAAGTTTGACACCCAGTTGAATGGCTGTCAATCTTGTCATCACAGTTAATGAGACTGCACATGCAAATCAGTTGTGTACATAGATAGCCACTTAGACCCAGAGTGGTTTGAGTTGCAAATTAGTCCAATACTTGTGCACAGAGTGTTGCATGTGCAGTTGGTAAAATGTATCTTGAAAACTGAGCCCAAAATCTGCAAGTCAACTTTTTAAAACCAACTAAGTGAAAATCAGATCCTCAATTCGACATTCAAAAACCAGTGTTGGTGTTTCTTCTATTGCCATTGCCACAGCTAATGCCTAAAGCAGTATAAGGAGTATACTGAACTATTTCAGACACAAGTAATGTCCTTAATATGATCCATATGCTTGATCTTGAGTCTCAACAGGTGGAAAACCTGTCTCGTGTGTGGTGTACTCTTCCTGTCACTCCAGGGAATGGTGATAGGATTCTTTAGTAAAGAAGCCGCAGTCAATGTTAATTTTGTAGTAAAAAACACTTGTATGATTTACACTCAATCTTGGATAATGTTTTAGGAGAATATTTAAATAAAAAAAATTTTGGGAATTCACACACACAAGATGTTGTTTGTGAGACATTGAGATGCTGGCCAAGGTCCATCAATGTCAACGTCTTGTGGATTATTGCTGTACCTAGATAAGGAGTAGCATATACACTAGGAATAGTGTTCAGAGGCTGTATGTAAAACCACTGAAATACTTGAGTGCTCAGTTTCTAACCTTCCTAGCTCTGATCTGACTGGGCAAAAATGTAAAGTGGGTGTCTAAGTTGTACATATACATAGGTGAGAACAGGTAACTGTGTGCAAAATATGCAGTTTCATTTGCAAAAATAAATCTATGCACTTTACTACGTTTTTTAAAATATGAAACAGAATATTTGTACAGGTAGAATTGTGTGTGTGTTGCCTGTTCTTAAAACTTACAGGAAACATTTGACCCTAAAGGTTGTTTTAAGGGCTCTGGGGGAAGGGCAGCAAACAGGAATGCGTTAACTGAAATGGAGGGGAAAATGTGTGCTCGAATCTTTCAGAATGATCCCGCTCTCGTTTTACCAGGAAACTTGTGGGAAAGGGAAAGAAATAGGGGGATTACTAGAAACTTTTTTTTAAATGAAAAACTCCTAAGATGTCAAGGCAAAGCTTTGTCAGTTGTGGAAACATTCTTTACTATACTCTATGCACACTCTAATGCAGCTGTCCACTAAGTTGTAACTACTGTTGGCTAGTCTCATTACAAGTCAATCTTACTGGACCAGCCTGTTTGAGTTAGTTTAATTAACCTTTATTTTTCCCATCACTTCCCAGTTTGACATGTTCGAAATGGATCGGTTGGAGCGACCGCTTGTTAACCTGCCCTTGCTAAAGGACCCATCCACGTACATCCCTGACACTGTTGACCTCACTGATGATGCCATGGCCAGGAAATATTGGCTCACTTGCTTTGAGGAGGCTTTGGATGGGGTAAGGATCACAATGCAATAGTGTATCTAAACATTTTCATGATTTGGCAAATAGATTTTTCTGTGGGCTGACCTGGATGAGCTCAGACTGCTAACTTGAGCACACAGTTACACTTATGGATGAATGGAGCCTTCTCCTCTTGCAAATCCTATAGATGCATGGGTGGAAGTTCTCTGGACACTCTTACCTCAGCACAGTTGGAATTACTTTTTTTCCTTGTGACCTTTTTTGAACAGTTTTCAAAGCATTTTATTATTTAAATTCCACTGTATGCTCCCGGTTTAAACACACACACACACGAGGGGGCAAAGATGGTAATGCCTAAAGGGCCAAATCCTGGTGTCCTTATTCTTTTAAGCAGTCCCCCTGACTGCAGTGGAACTACTGGTGTGAGTCAGATGAATATGGTTTGGCCTAACTTAAATGATTCACGTGACTGTCATACTCTTAATTGATTCTGTGTTTATAAATCACTCCTGAATTCCTGTAGCCATAGTATGCAAACCCATCCAAAGAATGTATTAGATATAAAAAGAGTTACCTTAAACCGCATGTTAACTAAAGAGCAGATGATTTGAATTTATTGTAGCAGACTGGTAGAATGTTGTATCAGATGCTTCTAGCTTTTGGGATTATCTGGAATTGCCCCCCCCCCCCCTTATTAATCAAACAATAGTAAGCACTTATTTTTAGATAACTCTTTCCTCTGAATGCATATCCTTCACCCTACGACTTGAATCTGGGGGAAAAACCTCAAGTCTAAACTTCTTTGGGGGTGGTATGGGGGCACTGAACAGTACAGAAGACAGAACAAATATTTCCAAGCCTGAACTTGAGCCATTGAGACTATTGCCTTCTACCCTCATATGATGGGTAATGCATTTGGCATCTCTAAACCAGCCTCCCTGTTTCTCTGTCAGGTAGTGAAACGTGCTATGGCCAGTCAGCCAGACTCTATTGATGCAGCTGAACGAGCAGAAAAGTTCCGACAGAAGTATTGGAATAAGCTTCAGACACTCAGACAGCAGCCTTTGTAAGTGTGGGCTTTTTCCAGTGAGTACAGTGAACTTAGATGTGATTTAGTAAATGTTTAATATGCATGTGTTAGCAAGTAGCTCACTGTTTTGTAATTCTTTGTTCCCTGCATGTTACATTTATGTCATGTGCATAAGAAATAAAATTAAAACTACTGATTTTATAGGTTCCTACCCCACAGTAAGCCCCATGCATATAGAGGTGACTCACCAGCTGGTGCCCTCTCAGGGCTGGGTGCAGCATTGCTGGGCGTTCTGCTTGGTTGCCTCCTCCTGATGGCTGTTCAGACCCTCTGTTAATCTGGCTGAGTGACTCGGCCCTCCAGCCAGCTCACACTTAAGAGTTCAGTCCCTTTCCGGGGAATCCAATTCCAGCTATAACTAGTCAGGCCCTTATTTAGCTTCTTCAACATTCCTTCACCTGGCACCTCCGGGAGCCAGCAGCAAAGTCCTTCCAACTCAAACAGAATTGAACAGATTGACACTCTTCTGTCAATCTCTGGGGACCCCTCAGTAGAACTCAAAACAACAAACAAAGCTAAATTAAGCATCTTTAACCCTTCTCCAGGCTTGAGCCTCTCAGGTTCCTCCGGAGCCCACGGATTGCCTCCCTGGAGCTTGGCACCTTTTTCCAGTGACCCACCACAGGAGTCAGCTCTACAGCTGCAGTTCAGCTGCCATGCCCCTGATGCTGGGCTTCCTCCCTTTTTAAAATCCTACATCCTGCACAGGTGTGGTGAGGTGAGGCTATCTGAACAGATTGGCTAGCCCAGGGGTTCCTTACCCTTAAAGGGGCAGGCCACCTGTTACAGATGCATATGGGAAGAAATTGGTGTTTTTTTATATAGGGTGTTCAGACGCATTAGTAGGAAACAAAATATTTCTGCATCCCAAGAAATCCAAATGACAGCTGTCTCCTGGGGTAGGAATCAACATTCCATTGTATGGCCATAAGTGAAGCTTGCTGTAGGCCCCCATTGTTGATAATCTTGGCCCATATTAAGAGTAGGCTGTGGACTGATACTTTAAGAGGTAATATATGAAAAATAAGGGTAAGGACCTCTCTAGAGTCAGATGTCCAGCTAATCAGTACTGTGTCTCGTTCTAGCTAATTGTGTGTGCACAAACCGCAATGGACAATCTTCTGTATGGTAGTGCCTTCCTAGCATCAGAGGCGCCTGTGCTCCTAGTTAACCATATTGATCTGACCACAATTACTTGAACTTAAAGATATTTAATATTTATAGCACAGTAAAACGTGATGGTCTAGACACTGCAACTATCCTAGAAGTAGTCATTATAGTGGTTTAATGGCCAGATGAAGATGGTGGGCATGGGGAGAGAAACAATTCTTCCTCCACTCTCTGAAGCAGCTGATCCTCCTTTCTCACTCTTTCTTTCAGTGCCTATGGCACCTTAACAGTGAGAAGTTTGTTGGATACAAGGGAGCATTGTCTAAATGAATTCAGCTTTCCAGACCCCTATTCAAAGGTAAGTCCTTCTTGCTTTACAGGGTGGACAAAAATGTAAGTTCAAGATATTTTTGCATCCTCTCAAACTTGATGGAGGTAGGTAGCTGCTCATGGTGAGGAGAAGGGGACTGGATAGCTTAAGGCAGAATTCGCGGCTGGTGGGTCACTATCCCTGGGGGTCATGAAAGGCAATCAGGGTGATTGCAAGGCATTGAATATTTTTGTTACAATCTAAATCAAAGAAACGTCTTGTTCCCCTATTCCCAGCCCACCTTTACTCTTTTAAGTCAGATATTCTGTTAACCTCTCAAAACACACACATTATATCGGCTAATCATTATCACTAGGGTTTTTCACTGTTACATTTATAGTAAATATAAGGAGGATGCATGCGTTTCGCAAGGCTGATTATCATGGCGATGCCTTTGCTTAGGCTTGTTTTTGTTTGTTTGTTGTTGTTGATGGCTCACTTGACACTACTTCTTCCTGCTGGCCAAGATCCATTGTCCTGTCACTGTCTTGAAAAGGAACAATAGCAATTTCCGCTCTTTTTCTAGCATTAATGCAGTTATTAACAGCTGAGGAGATATTTTATTTTTACTTGTTCATACTAAGCATGCTGATAACAGTAACTTGTTGGTCCATTAGAGGCCATGAACCTAGAGGAGAATGCTTGGAGGTGGTCTTGGCACTGAGGCAACCAATGATGGGTAAGAATTTTTCATCTATAAATCCAATGTCTCATATCTTTCTTACAGGTAAAGCAGAAAGAAAATGGCATAGCGTTAAAATGTTTTCCAAGCGTAATCGAATCTTTGGATTCATTAGGCTGGGAGGAGAGGCAGTTTGCTCTGGTGAAAGGACTTCTTGCGGGGAATGTCTTTGACTGGGGAGCAAAAGCAGTCTCAGAGTAGGTGCTAAATATTTTAAAAACACCATTTTTAAGACACTAAGTATCCCATCTTTCTTTTAACAAATTGAAGTGCACCAATCCAATTTTAATGGAATAACTTGTATTTCACCTTCATATGCTGGTTGTTTATTTGCAAGACTTGTTGGGGTGCAGGAAATTCACCATTATCACCCCCTAAAATGGGCAGGTGTGTCACTAGGAATGTTTGAATGCAGTAATCATAATGCAGAAGTTCTGCCCACGTTGCTTGTAGTGGACACACTGCTTGGGGTACGTGTTCCACTTCGCTCGGCGTTACGTCCCTGGAAGATGAGCGTGTACTTCCCACTGCTGGCCTAGGAGCTGATAGCACGTGTTCACCAAGTGGTGTGTAATTAGGGATGGCGGAATGGGAATCAATCTGTACTTTGCTCAGACTACATCTTTATCTGGACTCTTCCACACTAATGAATTCCTCATTCCCGTCAGCCCTAGATACTGTGAGAATGCGGGTATTTAGGTATCTCACAGTTGGCTGCCTTAAACTCTGAGGTCTGACTTATGGGAGATGCGCATACGAAACTCCCCTTTAAAACCAACAGGAGGTAACCTTGGGTATCTGCCAGGATGATTTGGCTCTTTGGCTTTCTGTATAAGCTTGATACGTTGGGATAGACCCCTTCCAGAAAACACTCTTTGAGAAGTACTTTAAACAAACTTGTATTCTGTGAATGCTTCCATGGCCAATCCGATTTAGCCTAGTATTTCACAGAATTTCAGTTTCTAAAATGACCAACTGTAGTTACTAATATAGATCTGAACACCCACCTATTCATCAGTGCATGTTCTCTTCCTTCAGAAGAGAGGATTAAGGGAAGATGTCCAAGTTAATGTCAAGTATCAGAGCGGTAACCATGTTAGTCTGGATCTGTAAAAAGCGACAGAGTCCTGTGGCACCTTACAGACAGAAGTATTGTGATCAGTGATTCTTGCCTGCATATTTATACCTGCCTCTGGAAATTTCCACCACGTGCGTCTGACGATGTGGGTATTCACCCACGAAAGCTTATGCTCCAATACGTCTGTTAGTCTATAAGGTGCCACAGGACTCTTTGTCGCTTTTTACAAGTTAATGTCATTCACAACTGGCTCGAGAAATTTTACCGTGGTCGGAATTGATTTGCAGGCAATATCTACACCTCGAATGGGAATGGGGAAAGGGTCAAGGATGGTGGAGAAACCCAGCAGAACCCTGAAACATTTCTCTGCTGATCACTTGAAATTAAACCAGGCCACTATATATTCCTGAATCGCCATTGCATCATCCACACCACCATTTAATTGTGGTTGGGCTTTTTGCTTAAAATGTCTAGCTGATGGGGAAGTCTGTAATATATTGTCAACCAGTTTTCTAACTTTAAAATGGCTTTGTTTAAAAGTATGACAGAATGCTCAGTACCAGTTCTACTGCTACCTTCAAACTAAACATGGCAGATTACCGCTTACTGTAGAAAGATCTCCCAAATTTGTTTTGCAGTTTGTCATGATTACATATAAATCATAAATAATGTTTACATGAGAATGTAGGTGATACCATTTGATGCTTTCCTTAGAATTTATTGTTAATGACTGCATGTTTTCATATGGTGCTGGCAGCTTTTTCCTGTGAGCATAAGAGCTCTTATTATTTGAGAATAAATCTGAATCTTTTGTTTTTAAAAATAATATAAAGCACCTATTGTTCAGCCGTGGGTTTCTGCACACCCTCACTAAAACTGATGCTATAAAATCCCCATCTGATACTTGTTTGTTCAGTGCAGAGCTGTTTGGACAGGGCACCTATGTGGGATAAACTTGTTTAATGCTGTCCTATTTGTCTGTCTTCTGATGCAGAGTTCTGGAATCTGAGCCACAATTTGGATTTGAAGAAGCCAAGGAAAAATTGCAAGGTATAGAGAATCATTCTGTGGCATCTTGCCTTTGTGTGTTGACACAAGAATAAGAATGGAGGTAGGCAAAGAAGTGTCTAGTGGGAGAGAGTTCTGCTACCAAGGAAGGTCACATGAAATCAGTGGTGTCTAGTCTTTATTCCAGATGACTATGCTACAGTACTTCACTGAATTGCTGCTATCTGAATTCCAAAGATGTCAGGGCCACATTTCCTCTTAGTCCAGAGCACATAAGATTTTTTTTTTTCCAGTGAGCAAAACGGCTCCAATGAACACTTCCCCTGAATGTCAACCGTCTTTGCCTGCGTGCTAGTCTAAATATACCTCCTGCTTAGCAACACCAAATAGAAAGTGGTCATCATGGTTGTCCTACGAGGGGTAATAGTGTGCCACTGGGGACACTGACTCTAATCTCTTACGACTTGTCCTGTATTCTTTATAAAGTGCTACTTCAGGAAAACTAACTGATCTGCTTTCACAGTTATGAGCCCAAGAGTTCTGTGAACGTACAAATTTAATATTACAGCATCATCCAGTGCTCAAATGTTTTAATGTTAAAGTAGATAGAAATGTGTATAAACCTGACCTGTCTTTTCATAAGTACTTGTTCTAACAATGCTTACAAAGATTGCTGTGAGAAAAATGCTAACCTGCTGATTTTGTCAACTCTACAGAGCGCCCATGGCTAGAAGATTCCTACAGTGAGTGGATACAACGACTAAAGGTAGGCTTGGGCCATTGTGACTTTAACTATGAGAGATTTACTTAGATTTATGCAATAGTTATAAAAATTACTATGATCACCTTTTGAGTTGCCTAGTGCAACCAATATTTCCGGCGAAAATTTCCACCTTAAAAAAAAAAAAAATCTTCAAGCTCTGTAATTACTGATCATATATGCATTTTGTGATTGAGGTTATTAAAGTGGAAAACATATTACTTGTGTTGTACAATTTAAAAACCCCGAAGCAAAGAAGATTTGTAACTCCTCATCAAAACCTCAGTCAGCGTTTAACGAAAATACTTTAAGCAGCATGAATTGCAGTGCCATAAGACTGGTTTTAAAGTTTCACAGCATCAGAATTGGAATAAATTGAAGGGCAGTGGGACTAGGCCATAAGCTTGTCGTTTTAGTTGCCTAGTACTAAGCCAGCCCAGATCAGTGGTGGCTATGGAGTAGTCACATCTTTGGCTGTTCCGTAGCCTCAGTTGGTATTGATGTGACAAAATTGCCCCATTTCACTTTAGTTGGCAGGCCTAAGATTAATTGATCAGAGTTTGAAGATGCTACCCCTAAGGGAATAGGGTAGTTCAAGGCTGCTTTAAACCTCGTTGGCAGGACTGTGTTGTGGAAATCTTGCTCTACTTGTACTGTTTCCAGGGCTGTCAGCATAGCCCTCTTCAGCAGCAGGGGAGCTGAGCTGCTTCCAAGTAATGGTGACCCATGCAGACATTTGCCAATGAGGTCATTAATTTCTGGATACTTAGAGTCTGGGGGTTTGATCTGAATCTTTGTAAATAATTAACACACATTAGTCATTGAACTTATGAGAACTGGCAACTCAACCCTGAATGCACTGGTTTTCTCTTTCAGGAAGGTCCCCCTCATAAATGTGCCTTAATTTTCGCAGATAACAGTGGAATAGACATCATTTTAGGAGTCTTCCCCTTTGTCAGAGAGCTACTCTCTAGAGGTTCAGAGGTGAGTTTGAGCACTCTGGATTATGGATGCTTCATGGTCTTTATAATTTGTCTGAAGTGTTCACTAATAGTGAAAGACTTAACACTACTTCCTGCTAACATCTGCTAAAGCACTTCTGTGCACCAGAAATTCTAATAATGTACCCAACTGAGAGGAATGTGGCCAAGTGATATGTGCAAGGGAATTTAGGAGTCAGGACTCCTGGTTTCTAGCTCCATCTCTGCTCCGACTTAAAATCACAACCTCTAGCTGCTGAGCTGTGAAATGGGTCTAATAATAACCTACTGCAGGAGAAACTGAGGAATTTTGCGGGGGGGGGATGTAAATTAAAAGTGCTATGATCTCTTTAGTTGAAATGTGCTAGAACAGTTTAAGGAGTTACTAAATGGCAGTAAATCTGACAGCATTGGGTCATTGACTACTGATAAGGGAGTTGTGGGTGTGGTGACAGGGACCTTAAACGGTGATGGGTAAATTTACTAATAAATGGCTGTTAGGTTTGAGGTCCTCAATCCTTTTAAGTAAAGCTAGGGGTATCTGAGAAAAAGTTTAGGAAGTCTTGGTAAAAGTAATAACTCTGTGAAATTGGCAACTCCAATCCAAAATGATGATGTATTAGGAGACAGTAGTGGAATAAACTTTGTTTTCTTTTAAGTCTGATACAACCACTGGCTTTAGCCAACTAAAAATCATGCTTCTGTTTGTGGAAAATATTTAATCTCTAAACTTAGAAGCGAGAATACATGCACGGGTGCAGGCTGATGCTGGTTGTGTTGAGTTTCCATGCAGTAATTGGGGAGGGAAAACAAAAAATAGAAGGTCATTGTAAAGCCACAGTTTGGCAGGAACAATTTGAGGGCAGCCATAGAGCATGAAACAACCTTGATCATCTTTTGAAATTGAGAGTTCAACTAAACATTCTTCTACCTCCACCTGTTTTGATGAATGTGTGAGTATCTTAGATAAGCAGGGAAATCTTCTGGTCTCTTTGCTGCAGGTTATATTGGCTTGTAACTCCGGCCCTGCATTAAACGATGTTACCTACAGTGAATCCTTGATTGTCACTGAGCGGATAGCAGCAATGGATCCCATTATCCAGTAAGTCTCTCTTTTCCCTTTTTTGAATTGTATGAAGAAAAAAGGCCACCTGACTACATATATAGATACTTATACTAGAGCCTGCACTTTGACCTGCCCTTAAAAGGAAATACTGTCTGTGCTGAAGGTGTAGAATACGGGATCTACACAAGATCCACTACATCTTAAATGTCAGTGAAAGGAGAACAGCCCTGTAATGATTGTAGCTCATACTCAACCCCATTTGGCTAACGCATGAGAACCAGAACCTGAAATAAATGGAGACACACTAAAGTGAGACTTTATGAAAACTGAGCAGAAATTGAAAACTGCCTATTCTGCAACAATAAGCTAGAATTCAGACACTTTCAGTTTTCATGATACAAGATGATAAAACGCCAAAGAAATATTTTAACTGTTCTTGGGGATCCCTTCCATGATGCCACTCAAATCCTTACAGACATTAACGTTTTTGAATTATGAAACGAGAGAAATGCACATTAATGTGGTTACAAAGCATCTCTTCTAGGGCTGCATGAGTGAAATACATCCCCACTGTCCAAGCAACTGCTTCATAACCTTTTAACAGGTTTAGAGTGAAATTCTGGAAAAGGCTGCCTGAGTTGCCCCCCTTTCTAGGTACATAAGATTGTTTCTCAATCATCAGCAACAGGCACTGAGCATCTTGGTGGCAGGGTATGCTGCAGCCTGCAGTCATGTGTCTGGATACTCACAATTCAGCCTTAGTGTCTAGGTTGCCCCATCTGTCTCCATGGAGTAAGCTAGAGCTTGGCTCTGGTCTGCAGGGCGGGAGTTAAGCCTTGGATTGTTTCAGACTAATGCCAGCCTGGCTGCATTATGGGCTTGGCTTTCACTAGGGTCTTGCCTTCAGGACTTTCTTGTTTAGAGGGTAGCGTAAGAAATCATGTGGTTTGTTTGATTTGATTTTATTTCCCCCCAAAGATCTGCGCTGATGGAAGAGAGGCTGCTGTTGGTACAAACAGGTTCCAGTTCCCCATGTTTAGATCTGAGGTATGTTTACCAGTGGATGAAATGTGTATTGTAAATGCTCTGCCTTAGCCATGCAGTGGAGGTAGATTCTGCCCTTTAGTACAGTAACCACCCAACCTCTTTCTTTCAAGAGAGCATTTCTATAAAATCCACTATACTTGCTGAAACCTGCAAACAAACATGTATGATGATGATAATCAGTCTGTGCTGCCTGTCTGAGATTTTAATTCTCTCCTGCTGCAGTAAACACATCTACTTTCACCTTCACAAGTGAATTAAACATTAAAAGCTTTGGCTCAGAATATTCAGCTACTCTGCATTTTTAAGTAACTACATCAGGTAGTTATTGCAGGAAATGAAAAATTGGTGCTTAAGGGTAACAGGCCTAATCCTGCAGTCATTGCAGGCAGTTCTGCCTAGATCAGCTCTGTCTTAAAGTAGTTATTTTCTGAGTCACAAGTGCCTTATGTACAGGATGTAACAGCAAGCACCTGAAGTTAACTTGAGTCCTTGCCCCAGCGCAGAGAAAAGGGGACTTAACCCCAAGATTCAGTCTCTTTGCAGATTCCTATTATCTAGTGCTTAAATCAAAGCTGCAGTAAGATCTTTAACTTGATGCAGAAAGGAAGCGATCCTCTTCAGCAGCTCACTGAAAAACTGAATGCCCACTAGTGCTTGGTTTCTTTCTAACATCTTGATCCCATCTGTACTTGGCACAATCAAACATCTTACAGCTTTGTCACTTGCAGAGCTCGATGTAATGCTTTATTTCCTAGGCCTCATGTTGTTGCCTTGGTACCCTTCAGTCTCTCTAAAGTAGTTAACTGAACCCTTTGCTTGCATTCAAGCTGCCGTCTCAAAAGACAGGTAGAATGCAATCAGAGCGCTGTAGGCCTGACTTGAGAAAATTGCAAGGGGAGAGGGGAGCTTGAGGACATCTCACAAGCCCTGCTCTATGTAACTTGGTTTCTCTCAATTGGCAGTGCCAAATGGATTACAAAGAGCCACAATGATGCTCCTGCTCCCTTCTCTTTCCCTAGTTGTTGGACTAATTGCTTTAAAAGAGGAAACAATGCATGGGGAAAGGAAGATAGCCCTCTTGAAAGAATAATCAACCATTTCTAACCTTCCCTGACAGAAGGAGCGAACTACCACCTAGCAGGTCTGGCTAAGTGTATATCTCCATTGAAATCATGGAGTGAGTGCAGCTTGTGTAGCCATACCTGAGCTAGCGCCATTGAAGCTAGCTCAGGTACTGGAGCAGTAAAGCCATGGTAGCATGGGCTAGCTAGCTGAGGGGTCTGGGAAGGCTGACATCAGTACATTGTTGGTAGGATGTCTAACAGAAGCTGCAACTACAGCCTGTGATTGCAATGTAAACATTAAATCCACCTGCCTGCAGGCTAAAGTCTCTGGAGCACCGGAAGGTGTTCCCTGCAAGCCAGATGGACTTTAGAGCCGTGGACTATCAGGTAATCTTTGAGTGCATCTATATTACACTGGCATAGCAGCTATGCTGGTGTAGCGTAGATATTTCATGCACCCATGGAAGGAGTTTTTCCATCGACGGAGGTAATCCACCTCTAGCTGATAAGTGGAAAAATTCCTTAGTTGACCTAGCTGCATTGTCAGTGGGGGTTATGTCTACTTTACTATGTCACACAGGGTGACAGATTGTTCACAGCTCTGAGCAACATCATTAGGTCAATCTACGCTTTAGATGTAGTCAGACCTTACTACATTACTCATGTAACTGGACAATTACATTTTCTGTCTGCATCTCATTACAGTCGGCTGGACAAAGGCCTGGCCCTGCTGGTCAGGGAGCGGAAGACTGACTTGGTTATAATTGAAGGGATGGGCCGCGCTATCCATACGAATTACTATGCAGCTCTGCAGTGCGAGAGCCTCAAACTTGCAGTCATCAAAAACTCTTGGTTGGCTGATCGTCTGGGTGGGAAAATCTTCAGTGTCATCTTTAAGTATGAAGTGCCACTCAAGTGACTGGGGCTGGAGGCCTGAAGCGTGGCAGCAATGGACTTGCACTAGTTTTACTTTAATTGTAAAGAATGTATTTTTATTACGACAGGGAAAATGAGTTCACATGAAATTCCATATTTATATTGTGCTTTGTGACTTAAAGCAACAATATTCATTATATAAAAAAAAAATACACCCAAAATATATATGTATATCACTCACTGTTTATTTTGGTAAGTGTTTATTTTAATGCTGCAGTATTTGTGATGGAAAGACTTTATTTTTTTGTTCTGTGAGACATTCATATAGAAATATATTTAAATGTCTATGAAATCTTTTTATATATCGCTGCTTACTATGCCAGCAGTGACTTGGCACATACCAAATAGAGTTTTTAAAGTGCTGAAAGCGTTTGATTTTGCACTTGAATATTTTAGTTCATGAAATATTTCAGACCTGTCTAAATTCTCTCTAGTTAAGCTAGGAAGAGACTTAACACTGCTTAGAGCTCGCAAGGGAGTATTTCAGACACACAGGAACCTACTGACCTGATCATCAATGAGAGTAGCAGATGGGAGAGTTATTGCTGCTAAGATTTATCCAACTGCTGCAGGGTGAAGTTAAATTCCTGAAGCTTACCCACTTCTATTCTTGGCTCTTATAGTCTTCTGGATCCCAGCTAAATGTGGTAAGAAAAACCAGTCTCTTCAGCTAAATTGTATAAGTTTTTAGGACTGAACCAAAGCAAGCTAAATTCCTCACCTATACAGCTACTTACATTACAGCAGGAATTAATCTGGAATAAGGACTTCAAGAATTCCTATGTACTCACTTCTTCCATTTGATTTTCCTGTACCCTAAAGACAGAATCAGCTAATGAACATTTATCTACATCTGGTCTGCTTGTTAAACTCTCCCTCGCAATAAGGTATTAGCCAAATATACACATATCCATGCTAAACTACTTGGCTTTTATTGATCAGCTCAAAGTACTGTACCTATACAACTAACAAGTGATTTCAGGTCATGCTCACATTCATTTCAGCTCTGCTCCAGTTTCCCTTAAATAAAGACAGGTAGTTGGAGTGTTATGGCTAGATCTTGAGCATCAAATAGCCATTCAGAGTGAGTGGTAATGACTCCCACCTGGCCATTCTCCAAAGCTACCTGGGAGAAGATGCCTGTTTCTCCTCTGCTCCTGATATTCTAAAGAGTAGAAAATCTGTAGTAACATAAGCCTGCTGGCTGGTGAAGTTTCCATTAGCTTGTAAAGAAAGATACACCTCTGCCTCGATATAACGTGACCCGACATAACACGAATTCAGATATAACACAGTAAAGCAGCGCTTCGGGGGGGGGGGGGGGGGGGGCTGTGCACTCCAGTGGATCAAATCAAGTTCAATATAACGCGGTTTCACCTATAACGCAGTAAGATCTTTTTGGCTCCCGAGGACAGCATTATATTGAGGTAGAGGTGTGCTCCAGATCCTTCATTGACTTTCAGTGCCAAAACATTAAATATAGCAGCAGTATCCTATTGCTTCTCGACTCCCAACTCCATGTAAGTCTCTCTAGTGTACTTACACACCCACTCCTATGTTGCATCTAGCAGCTTAAAATTTTTTTTTTTTTTTTTTTTTTTACCAACCTACTGCATGAGAGGGGAAGTACCTCTTCATTTTACTGGTAGACTGCTGAGACAGAAATGCCAGGCCAGTGCCTAGACCCCAAGGCCATCCTGCTGCTACAGACTACATGAATATGACATTCAGAAGGGACTCAGTACAACCCTGCTACTTCTACTTAACAGGTCCCAACAAGCGCTGGGATGGAAGAGCAGAGTCAACTTGTCATGAACTAATTTAATGTAGTTTGAAAAAGAGCATGTGACTTACTTAAAACTACTTTTTTTTAAGTGAGCGGATTGATTACCTTTGCAGTGGTGACAGGCTTTCATAGTTCTGTTTTATAGCATTTGCTGTGTGGCTCTCAGCCTTGTATTAAAGCACTAGCTTATTTCTTACAAGAGGAGGGATAGTCTCAGCACAGAAGTCTGCTCTCCCCGTAAAGCACCATGTATTGGCACAGTAAGCCAGAGGGGGAGTATGAACCATAGTCATCATCCTTATTCTTCCCTCACCACCCAGCCAAACAGTAGGGGAAGGGCTCTTACCGTTCTGGGGGTAGATAGAGATCACCACATACTTTATTCTCCCTTAGATTAGATCCCTTATATCTTTCATCCAAAACAAACCACATGGACAGTATCATTGAATGTTTAATTTGAAAATTCCTACTCTGTAATAGCAGGGATTAAACATGTCCTTAAGTAACTTCAATCAAGTGATCAGACTGGCCCTCTTACGCTTTGACAGAACTCTTAGTTGCCAGGTACAAAGATGCTCCCTCCAGGTGTTTTTGCTACCACAAGGCAATGCAGGTTTCTCAAGCTTTGCAGTTGCCAATAGTCAGTATGTTACTGAAACGGACTCCGCCTCTTAACCCTTTCCCTCTGCACCCAAGCAAAACTAGCAGCAGATACAAGGCAGTATATACAGGAGGGCAATGCATATGCTGTGTAACATGCCACCAAGCCCAGATCTTCTGATATGCTGAAAGGCAACAAAAACTCTCTGAAACCAAGCGTAATAACAATGCAGTGCAATGTTTGATCACATATTAGTTAAGCTGGGACCCTTTAAATTGGCCCTGCGGGTTTAAGAGCGAGGTTATTTTAGTTGATTTACCTCATTTTATCTAGTTCAAGCTCAGTATAACTGAAGCTGTTAGTATCAGCCACCCGTAGAAAGAGTGACTGCAATGGAATATTGAGTCATTCAGTTTGAAAACTGCAGGCAGCAAGATTTGCACCCCCCTCCCTTTTTTTTTTAATAGGCTGATGCTAATACATTATCACTGGGAAAAACTCACCTTTGTACAGTAGGTGAGTGAGACCTAGGAACCTGAGACTGGAAGTTTTGCATGGGAGTGAATCTCAACCTCTGCCCTTCAACATGCTCCTGGCTAGCAGACGTGTTTTGAAATCTCACTGGGAGGAAGTTATATTGATGAACATTGGCAGGTGCCAGGCAGCTGCATTAACTTAAAAGCTAAATATCACAGTTTGCTTTTTAATACAGTTATTCCCATGCTCTAGAGCCAAATAAGTGTATTCTGTCCAGCAAAGCTGTTCTTTGATACTTGTTTCATTTTCAGTACTCAAAGCTCTGTACAGACATGATCTTTGTCATCCTGAAAAATGGCAGGCGGGAACCTAGGCAGCACCATGGAAAATGCTGATCATTCTATTTTATGCTGCTCTGGAAGTCTCATTATAGTCTCCTACGCTTGGTTCTAAAATATTCACACTGATCCCACTTCACTCACAGCTCCAGTTTTGAGCATTTAAAAAAACCAATTACCACTGATGGAAGTTGCTGGCTTGACAGCCACAATCCTCTGCTTCGTCACAGAGCAGGTACAGCCCAGGGGACAGGGCAGAGACGCATCAGTGGCTATTGCTTATGTGCCTCAACTCTGAGCTGCAGGGTCCACTTCTAAAGGCCAGCTGGGCCTGGCCCAGCCTGTAGACAGACCTGTGCTTGCTGGTACTCGAGCTAGCTTACCCTACACAAGCTGCCAGTCACGTCCCCGGCTGCAGTGCTGCCATATGCTAAGGGTATGTCTACACTGCAGTCAGGTGTGATTGTGGTGCACAGACATACCCAAGCTGGTTCAAACAACAAGAGAAGTGAAGCTGTGGCAACATGGGCTAATTGCTTCAAAACATACCCAGCAGCGGAGGGAACTATCCGGCCCGTGCTGCTAAGGCTTCACTGCTACTGTTATGTTCTGCAGCCACACCGACAAGTCCAGTGTAGACAGAACCTTTTATGAATGAGGTGCTCACTCACCACGTTGGCTCAGTCCTCAACCTTTGAGCTGGGACGGTTTTATGTAGGGCACCAAACAGCCATCAGATGCTGACATCTTCAGTCATCATTGCTAGACTGAATTTGGCGCTCTAGAGCGGCTAGGATCTGGAATCAGTCCTCTGAGCTATGTAGTTCTCTGCATGCGGTTCAATCATTACAGAGATTGACCTTTCCTAGTGCTAGGGAAGCTACACTCTAGGCATACAGAGCTATAGTGCCAGTGCAGAGAAACAACTACTAGTGAATACACACAGTAGGAAAGAAATTGATTAATACTGAGACTCCACTCCCCAAAGAGCTTCTTATGGTTTAACCTTTTCTGGATTCTCTCTTGCACCTTCTTTTATTCTGAACCGATGACTCATCTCCTCGATGAGAACAGAGCAGCAAGATTTCTGAAAGATACGAAGGGGGTGGGGGAAGAGAAGGTGTTCCATGTGACCCAGAAAAGTCCCCTTCAATGTGCACAGTGTCTCAGCTGTACTAAGGAGTCAGCTGAGCACAACAAGGCTGAGATTCAAGTACAGGAACTGCAGGAGCTGTCTTTTCTTTGCATTCCTTCCCTTCCTTCCCTTACTTGTCAAAGCATTCGTTGGAAGTACTGGTACTTTATCATTGCCAAGGAAACAGGACAGAAGTAGCAAATCAAGTGGGTGTACTGCCAAGACTTTCCACTTGCACCAGTTTTACAGCAGCATAATGTAAGCAATTCAGTTGATGTTAATTCTGACACACACTCATCCTCTGTCTGTCCACACCTAGCAAGTTAGAAGCCACACGGATACTCACTGATAACTAGAGTTAAACAAAACAAAACAAGTTTTTTTCTTATCTCCTCCAGTTTATTCCCTACATGAATTCATAACCCTCAATGATATCATCACAAACCACAGGCTGTGGAAATGTTAGATCATCGCTCTCGGTGAGGAATCAACAGAGTTCTTTCCATAATGGAGATCTGAGTTTTGTGCGAAGATCTGTAGTAATACAGAACGATTGTTTCTAAGGATACATCTCCGCTGCAGCTAGAGATGTAATTTCCAGCTTGGGTGGATGTAGCCACACTGGCTTTGATCGAGCACTGGTGTTATGGGCTAACAGCTCATGCACAATCCTGTCTGAGATCCTAGGTACATACTCAGACACTAGCTTTGTAACCTGAGCTGGAAATTACATCTCCAGTTGCAGCGCAGATATACCTTGTGTCAAATGTTTTCCCCCAGGTGGGGACCCGGACACCTCTCTGACTCGCTAGTTACAGCGTACTGGGGGCGGGGATCTAGGTCCACCACATGAGAGCAGTGCCATGCAAAAGTAAGGAGGCATCACAGTGCCACTTACCTTCTCCCGTTCAGCAGCATGTCGGCTCCTGTTTGACAACTCCACCAAAGCCACAGTCACTCCCAGCGCGAGGCCGATCGCAAGAACCAGGAAAAGTCCACCCATGGCTTGGGGTTTCAGAGGACTCCATGTGTCTGGGCCCTTATGGAAACAGGTGGTCTCCCACCACTTGTTACGCAGGTAGTCCAGGTTGCCTGATTCGCCCAGTTTCAGGACAGCAAGGGAGAGTTTATTGGCCCAGGGTGATCCTGCAGGGTAGCAGAGAGAAATGAACTGGAGCATTATACGACACTTGCACAACTTAATGGTAGCCACTTAGGCACAACCCATAAATATGCAGCATGTAGTCAGCTGGCTGCTGCTTACTACCTCTGGGATGGCTGCAGTCCAGGTATATTGTGAGTGTGTAACTGCTGAAGCTCTTTGAGAGGAAAGATGGGATAACCATGACAGATAATGTTAAATCTTTGCATTTTAAAAACAAGCAGTCATCTCTCAAAACAGCCAAGCAGTAAGAGCGGCTGAGCTGCTGAGCTATCCTCATGCCAGTCCGCCTAAAAAAATAATTAAAGAGATACAGGGAAAGGCAATGTGAAAAGTACAGGCAGGACAGCCATTAAAGAGAACAACCAACAAAGCCTTCCAGGAGGCGGCAGCAAACTTTTAAAGTCCTCAGAATGCATCGGCTGCTATTCTGGGACGTTGGGGTTACAGAAAAAAATTAACCAATCACTGACCGGCAGAGGATTCTTTAGCCTATAAAGAATGAAAGGTCCATGTCAGAAAGCAAAACTTTGGGAGCCCAAAGTCATCAGAAGAATTAATACGTTGGATACTGACATTGCTTTGGGTCACTGAGCTCCCCTGGCAGGAGAGGCTGTTGGAACCTAGTCCACTGAAGTTGTCCTGTGCCCCATGTGCTGGCAGAAGGGCACTGAAGTGGATCTAGAAATCGGGGGTTCTTAGCTCTGTGGCACAGTTGCTGCAAGTGAGTTGAAAGGAACTGGCGGGGTGGAAACAAAGCAGCAGACATGTCTCACCCTTTGCTGTAGCGATGCCATATCCCCTTGCTCCAACGACCTCAGGGGCCCTGATCAAATTGCAGTGCCTGGCTGCAAGAAGGTCTTGGGATATGGATTCCCCAATGAAGGCGTAATTCGATTCCAGCACACGCTGAACTGCCTCGTGGTAGTTTTTGACTAAAACGTGGTCTCTCCTCTTGTCCAGGTACTCGTAGATCATCTGATGGACGGGATTCCTGGAGTTCTGCAGCCCACAAAGGAAAGCGTCAAACCTAGCAGTGATCATGGGAGCTGCTGTACTAGACCAGGAGGCACCAATTGCAAAATAGCCGTCTGGAGAAGAAAATTTAAACTCTCTCTCCCTCTGAGCCTCTGTACTGAGAGCTGCCAATGTCTGGCGGGGAAGTTAACCAGTCTCTCAGGGAGGAACACAGGTTTCAGATAAAAGGTAAAGCGTCACCAGGCAGATCAGGGATACACAGCTTAAAAAGTCAGCAAGAACTGGAGCGGGAACACATCCAACCTATCGAGGACGCTCACTAGCTAAGCAAAAGAAGCTCATCAAAGCTATGCTGACTCTGAGCACAATCACAGCTCCTGGGCTCGTAGGGAATCTACTAGAGGGTCAGGCACCTTGAAGAACTGAAACGTGGAGGAACCTTCTACTGTCCCAAACTCGATCTCTCTCTGCTTCACAAGATCTTCAAAAGTCTGGATCGGAAGCGGCTCGTTCCCAGAGCGCAGCAAGGCGGTGAAATTGGCAGTGTAGGCAGCCAGCAGAGAGATGGTGAAGAGCCACCAGATGGCAGCAATGATTCGCCCAGACAGGGCTTTGGGATGAGGTGCTGCACCTGCAGAGGAGAGAAGGCAGCCGCAGGCTTAGCAGCTTGACAGGCGCACAAAAGGGACAGCAAGGGCAGCTGGTACCATACCATGTAAACACATGTATTTAAGAAGTGCGTTTCTCTTTATTTAATAACACCTGTCCGAACAGAAACTGCCCCTGCAGCGCTGGAGACCAGCACACACAAGCCTTGTGCCTGTGCATGAGCCCTGGCAAGCGACACTGCCTCAGCCCGATTCACCCACCCGCAGCATGGAAACACACCAATGGCCAATAGCAAAGGAGAGGTTGGCACCCTCCAACCTCAGAAACACCAGTGTTAAATTAACGTCCCTTCAAACCACCTCACATTGAAGCCTGACTCCCCCACCCCTGTGGTACTCAAGCAGAGCTATGACTAAGGTGCTGTCTGCGGACAATACCCTGTAGATGACACGGTCTGTGGGCACAGTTAGTGCTGCTGGACGTCCTGCAGAAATCAAATGGGCAGGGCAGTCCACAGAGCACAGCATGCCTGCCACATAGCCGCATGCGATGGATGTGGGCAGAAATGGTACATTGGCCCCCTGACAGCTGAAGGTTTATCTGGTCACACCCACAGCCCCACTAGGGTCCTACCTTGCAGAGTAAGAGCTCCCGCGCCAAACCAGAGGCTGTTCAGAAAGGTGAAGTGGTTCTCCTCACTCTTGGGCTCCTTCCATTCACAGGGGCTCAGCCTATGGCAAGAAACCAGGTGTCACAACAGCCCTACCAGCATCAACCACAGAGGGGCCGGGGTTGTTCCACGCCCCACACAGCTCCAGTCTAGGATTCAGAGTGCTGTGTTCCTGTTTGGAGGACCTCGGAGGCGACCAGCTGATGCTGCCCTCGGCCTGGGGTGCATCGCAGCAGTGAAGCCTTGGGACGGGGGCATCGCCCCAGAAACAGATGACGAGCCTCGTTCTCCCAAACTGGCCCAGAGTGGCAGCCAGCTGGGAGGAACAACTGCTGGGCCACGAAGCTGGGCTTTCCACAGGGAGGGAGGCGGCGCTGAAGGAAAAGACCTGGTATAAAGCGAGAGGTGTGGGCCCCAGCACACCGAGTGCACTCAGCCCTTGAGGCTAGTGGGGAGAGCATGAATGGTGGCTAATATGCATTGGCACCGGGGCTGCTTAGCTGCCCCAGCCTATACCCAGGCCAAGGGAGAAGAACAAATCCAATGAGGCAGTTCCAAGTGAGAAAGGAGGGGGAACAGCCCAGACATTCATGAAGGATCATGGTTACTGGGAGACTGTGCTAATAGTGGGCCTGTTCACATCCTCAGCTGTACTGAAGCAGCAAAGTAGGGTTGTGCAGGGCGCTTGGGTCGGGTGGCGCAGCTAGTGGATCTGTGATTCCATGGATTCCACAGTGAAATCCCAGCACAAGGAACGCAAAGCAGCACCTGCTGTTCTAGCCTGTGGCTGCAGAGGGACTACACTGCGGCTGGCTTGGAAGTGAAGTTCTTCCTCCCGCAACATGCTTGAATATCCCTGCTCAGCATGGGCATGAAAGGAGAGAGAATTCCACCTACAGAAGCCAGTGGGAGTGAAGTACCCGGAGGTGAAATGCAGCAGGGGAGTAGCGCCTTAGACACAAACATGGTCAGGTTTAAGAGGAGAACAGTAACTGTGAAGAAGGTGAAAGCACAGGGGTGAAATTCACATGTTTAAATGGAGCATCCAAAGCTTCTTACAATGTTAGAGACATGGTGCACTGTGCATCTAGAGAGGAAGAGACCCTGATTTTGCTGTGATCTGTCAAGTACTGTGGGCCTTAAGAGAGACACTTTATTTGCACTTTTAGCCCACTGAGCTGTTCTGAGGTGTGCAGGAGCAAATGCTACCCAGTGCTTTGGCTAGGAGTAAGGATCTGTTTGGTGGCTGGGGAAAGCAATGCGTCCCAGAGAAAGCCAAACACACTGTAGAGAACAGCAGATGTATTTTTACCTAGCTGCAAGAAACAGGCAGAGGCAGGTCAGCAGGTAAGCAACCATCACGCCAGTCCAGGTCTCCTTACTGAAGGGAGCGAGGAAGCCGAAGAGAGAGGCACCCTGGGAGGCAGTCTCCTTCCTGAGCAGGATCCCAATCCCCGTGGCCAGGAATGGCATGGTGAAGGAAATCACCTCGTCCCTCGCTGACGTGATTGTCAAGGGAGCCACAGCGAGGTCTGCTTCCTGCAGGGCAAGCGGGGACATCTCAGCAGCCCTTGAGGCACGAGCTGGGGGCGTCTCAGTTCCCAGTGGACAGGTGGCCACCAGACAAACCCCATCACTGTCCTGCTTAGCAGCCTCCTATTTGCCATTCTGGCAAACCACTCCCATTTCGAGAAGAGCCAGGGCTGAGAAGCGAGCTCTGCCTCTCACTTCTCCAGGCTGCAGCATTTACAGGCATGAGCCAGAGCCAGGATTTGGAGAGCTGCAAGTAGGTACACAGGGCCGGACTCAGGGCAGCACAGGCTCTAACTTGCAACTTGCCACCAGGTGGCAGCACAGGACAGGACAAGGTGCCCATTCAAACCTGTCCTAGCTAGTTTATGGTAATTGACTTGGGCCTGGTCTGCACTACGCGTTTAAACCGATTTCAGCAGCGTTAAAACGATGTAACGCTGCACCCGTCCACACTACGAGGCCCTTTACATCGCTATAAAGGGTTTCTGTTCTCCTCCCCAACGAGAGGAGTAGCGCTGAAATCGGTATTACCATATCAGATTAGGGTTAGTGTGGCCGCAAATCAACGGTATTGGCCTCCGGGCGGTATCCCACAGTGCACCACTGTGACCGCTCTGGACAGCAATCTGAACTCGGATGCACGGCCATGATAAACAGCGAAAAGCCCTGCCAAAAATTTTTGATTGTTCATTTCCTGGTTTGCCACATGGAGCTCTGATCAGCAGGGGCAATGCAGTCCCAAACTCCTGAAAGAGGCTCCAGCAGGGCACCGCACGGGAGATAGCTGGAACTCTGATCGCGTGTATGGGGAGACAGAATCTCTGTCTATCAGAGCTC
>NC_133791.1:4953590-5050677 GCF_003597395.2 Chelonoidis abingdonii
CGCCGAATTAATGTGCTTAGTGTGGCCGCGTGCACTCGACTTTATACAATCTGTTTTATAAAACCGGTTTATGTAAAATCAGAATAATCCCGTAGTGTAGACGTACCCTTAGCTGGATTCACCCAAAGAAGCCGCTTTCTCCCTCCCTCCCTCCCTCCTCCTCCAAAATCTACCTGGAGCTACATACGCTTGGGCTGGCCCTTTATTTCTGGACCAGCCCTGGCATGTATCCACATAAATCCATGGAATGTGAAGAACAGGAAGCGTATGGTAAATCCACCCTTGTTGAGCAACTGTATGACGAAGAGTTTTAAAAGTTACCCATGTCGGTCCCAAGAAATCAGAGAGACGAGGCAGGTGAGGTCATATCTTTTACTGGACCAACTTCAGGTGGTGAAAGAGACAAGCCTTTGAGCTACACAGAGCTCTTCTTCAGGTGGAGAAAGCGTGTCTCCTTCCCCAAGAGAAGCTGGTCCAAACTATCACCTCACCCACCTTGTCTCTCTGAAAGTTGACAAGTGAATTTGTCCTAGCCTCCAGGGTGTTTGCGTCAGTTTCATTCTGACCCCACAATACCAGCTAGCAAGAGCTGCACCTTGGGTGTATTTCAGACAATTGTTTGGTTTTAAGACTGTTTCCTTTAAAGCCTTTATCTTCAGCACATTAGAGTGAATGGAACATTGTGGCCACTCAGTTACGATCCAGTACCTCTCAGCAGTCCAAGAGGCAGCACAGTCTAGTGGTCTGAGCACAACACAGCAAGCCAGGACCTCCCACTTTCCTCTGTGGTCTTGTGCACAGTCACCTCCCAGCTCTGTGCCTCAGTTTCCCTATTTGAGGAATGGGGATAATGCTACTGGCCTACCTCACAGAGAGACCTCCATACCAAACGCTTGCCAAGTGCTGCATGAAGAGATGTGCTAGGCACTTGGATTGTTAGTGCTGAGGTGAAGTGGGCAAGGTGACAGTTCCCTGGGGTTGTCTGGGAAACCAGAATCCCCGGAGAGGGGGAAACAGGCTGTCACAGCCAGCAAATAAATGAACTGCTAACATGGTTGTTTCCACCCCCATGTGTGGGGAAGTTCAGCCCTCCTGAGAAAAGTCACCTGTCTGATGATCTCGCCGACCATCCCTGTCCAGTTCCCGCCAGAGGAGACCACCCCGTAGCGGCCATCTTTCACTACCGTCACTTTGTAGTTGAAGTGCAGCATCTTGGCGAGCGCGTCCAGCAGATCTAGACAGTAGCCCTCCAGCTCTGTGCCTCTTGCCATCGCATAGGGGTCTTCCTGCACGCAACGGGGGAGGAGGATGTTTGAAACCAGACAGTTCCACCATCACCAACCAAAGACCGGCTGTGAGATCCCTCCCCATTTCACCAGCCTCCACCCCTTCAGCCTGCCAAACCCCCATGAGATGGAGACCTGCAGATGCAAGGCCTAGTGGTAGAACCCAGGATTTAGCTGTAGTGTTTCCAGGGCCTGGAAATCTGCTCCCCGGGAGCCTCCCCACACACCTCCTCCCCAGTAAGAGATGCTAACAGTCACTCATTCACGTGAAATGTGGAGTTCATCACCAGCCCCTGTATGGGACTCCCCCACTCTTAAAGCAAAGTGGCCTCATTTTTGACCACTTAGGCTTTCGTTTGCTTTTCAAATAATCTGTTTCTCGCTTTTGAGTCTCCCGGCAGTGCTGAGCAACAAGTCTGGGCACTACTGACTTTCGCTGCGAGACACGAGCAATTCCTGCTGTGCTCAACAGGTGTTGGCCATGTCTAGCTGGGAACAGGCCTGGCTCTCAAGATAAAACATGTCCGTAAGAAGCATCCACCCAACCCTCCTGCTGGATTGGGCCTGTTCTGGCCTGGAAGCCACCAGTCACCGTTACCTCCAGCCTGTGCTAGCTGTACCTGAGCACCCTAGGAAGGCTCACTGAAAGCAGACAGAGGAAGGGAGTTTGGACTCAAAAACAGACAAAGCCACATGCAAGCCTAGGGATGGGACGAAGAGACTCTGTTACCCCAGCCACTAGCAGCAACACCCTCCTTGGCCTTACCAGGATTGTTGTGACAGTCAGCGTCCGAGGCTCCGTTGCCCCTTTTCCTTCCTCATCGCTGTCCTGCAGTGCAAAGCATTCAAGGTGAGCAGCTGGATCTCAGCCATGAAGGGTGTCCACTCAGCCCGACCAATTGTTATTCGTATTGTACCTTGGGACCCAGTCATGGACAAGACCCCATAGTGCAAGGTGCTGTACAAACACAGTACACAGACAGTCTCTGTCCCAAGGGCCTTACCATCCTTAAGAGACCTGCATTCTATTCTCAGCTCTGCCACTGGCCTGCTGGGTGACCTCTCTGTGCCTCAGTTTCCCCACCTGTAAAATGGGGACAGTGATACTGACCTCCTTCATAAAGCACTTTGAGATCCACCAATAAAAAGTGCTGCATCAAAGCCAGACACTTACCAATACGGCCCTGCAAAGCACTGGATAAATACCCTCTACCCCCACAAGAGGCCATTTAATATCATTATTCCCCACATGACAGATGGGGAAACAGAGGCATATGGAGATGCCAAGGCCAGAGGAAAAGCGAAGTGTCTCCTTTCAAGGTGCTCGGCGTGGAGATGGGAGAAAGGGCTCTGTCATAAACAGATAGCTAAGGGTTAATGTTTCTTTTACCTGTAAAGGGTTAACAAAGGGAACCAAACACCTGACCAGAGGACCAATCAGGAAACCAGATTTTTCAAACTCAGGGGGATATTTTTGGGGTGTTGTCTCTTTTGTCAGTGTCTCGGCTCTAGTGCTCTCTCGCTCTGAGAGATGATCTCTCTTACCTTCAGCTTTTCTAATCTTCTGTTTCCAAGTGTAAGCTACAAAAAAGGTAGAAGACAATCTAGGTTTTTATAATTGTTTTTGTTATTTACATTGTGCTGTAGTTTGCTGGAAATGTTTTAAATTTGTATATCTTTTTGGATAAAGGCCTGTTTATTCATTTTTTCTTTTAGCAATTGACTCTGTATTTGTCAACCTTGATACAGAGATATTTTTTGTCTTTTTCTTTCTTTTATTATAATAGCTTCTTTTTAAGATCTGTTGGATTTTTCTACGTTAGAACTCACCCAGGGAATTGAGAAAGCATGAAGTGGGGAGGAAGGAGACAGGGGACGGGGGAGGGGAAAAACTCTCCTCTGTGCTTTAACTTCTCCTAGTGCTCACCAGGGGCGGGAAGAAGCTAAGGGGGAGGAGGAGAGAGAATCTTTTCTGTTTTCCTTGTCTTTGGGTTTGTCTCCTTTTGTGGAAGAGAGGAGACATGGCTTCTTGGTATTGTGATGTAAGAGTTGTCAGTAGCTCTCAGATTAGCAGAGAGGAAATTCTGGGTGGGAGAGAGGTGGGGGGAATGGTTTATTTCCCTTTATTAGGAGACTCAGGGTATCTGAGTCTTGGGGTCCCACAGGGAAGTTTTGGGGGACCCAAGTGTACCAGGCACTGAAATTCCTGGTTGGTGGCAGCGCTATCAGATCTAAGCTGGTAATTAAGCTTGGAGGGTTCATGCTAGCATCTTATTTTCTGAACTCAAAGGTTCAGATCTGAGTAGGAAAGCTATGATAGGCTTGATCCAGCAAAGCAGGCTCATTGCCGCTTTCTGCACTGGGACTCCGGGGCAAACGCATCTCACAGGCATGTGTTAAATGGCTCTAATAATGGCAGACCCACCGCTGGAGTTTACCCGATTCACATGCTAAACACCTGGCAAGGTCCTCTGAGCCCTTCCTGCTGGCACAGGCAGGCACCTCGCAGCATCAGAATGCCACGCCTCCAAAGTACTAGGTTTTGCAGCAATCCACTTGCCACATGGTTCTGCAGGAGCACAGGCCCTGTTCCTCCAGTGCAGTCCCCCAGAAGTCTGAGCACCAGGGGGCCATATTCAGGGCAGCCAGCACTGAATGTCTAGACTTAAAGGGCCAGATTCTCAGCTGGTGTAAGTTGGCACAACCCCACTCCAGTCAACGAAGCCACACTGCTTTTCACCTGCTGCGGAGCGGGCCCAGCGATGCCTCCCCCTCCCCCTTGACTCCGTCACCTGTCACTTGCTCCCCAACGGTAATTAATAAATCACAACCATTTACTTTATCTCATGTTACCAACATATTTTACCCAAACAAAAATCACTTTCAATGTTGTCTCACTTCTTGGGATACACAGCACATACACATTCTTTCAAAAACGATCAATTTACGCTGCAGACAAAACAGCTGGAAGCCAATTAAGGCCTCATTAGAGCTCACTTCCAGGAGGCACAGAACAGCAGGGAGCATTAGATAAGGGGGAGGCAAGGAAAGTACAGATTCAGTTCTGCACGGAGCACAGAACAGCGTTTTCCTACCTTCACGGCCCTCACACAGCCATCCTGTCAAGGTGTAAGGGCCAGAACCTGACCTGTTCTAAAACTCTTCTGAGCTTTGCCTGAAAACAGTCCAGGTTCTACATGACTTGTTTACATCTGTATTGCTGCCCCCCAAAAAACCAAGCGCTACTATTTTTGCAGGAGGTGCAACAGAAAAAAGGGGTCTGATCTCTCAGGGTATTGAGTGCCCCTGGCATGGAAGGAGCTGGGTACCTCCCAGAATCAGGTCCTGAGTTGAGGGCCATCTGTCAACAGTTAACTAAGACGCTGTTCTAGAAGCGATGGTGCCACTGCCCCCTAGCACAAAGCTGTAAACGTCTGACGAGCTGCGTTCAGTCCAGTTCCATTTAAAGAACTGAATGAGTGGAAGTGACAAAAATTTGCCCAACAGGAAGAGTCGCGTTGATAGGGGAGGAAATAAGTGACCCTGCAAGAAGCTGAAGTACTTATTTTTTTTATCAGCAATCCAGTAACTGAATCAATCTGTTTATCTGCCTGCCTCCCTACCAGACGCAGCACAGTCTGGTGGATAGAGCACCAGCATGGGATTTGGGCCATGTCTTTACTGCAAAGAAGTCCCCCGAACCGTACGGCAACTGCCACGGGCTTGCAAGGCTTATGCTACAAGGCTAAAAATAGCAGTGTACATGTTCCTGCTGAAGCTGGTGCCTGAGCTCCAAAATCCACCCCCTTTGCTGGATTCCAGAGCCGCCTCCAGCCAGAATGGGAGCAACCACACTGCTATGTTTAGCCGCAGAGTGCCAGCCAGAGCCAGCTGCCCCAGGCGCAGACTGACTGACACAAGGGGTTGTTTCTTTGGAATGTAGCCGTAATCCAGGAGAGCTGGGTTCTGTTCCCCACTCTGCCCTGCTGTGTAACCTTGGATAAATCACTTCCCCTCTCCGTGCCACTGTTTCCCCTCCCTCCCTTTGTGCATACAGTACCATGCACAACGGAATCCCTAGCTTGGCTTGGGCCTCTAGACACTACCTAATATCAATATAATATAGGGTATGTGTACCCGGCAGTTGGACTCAGGTAGATATATCCGTGCTAGCTTGAATCTGGCTGGCGCGACGCAAATAGCACTGAAGGCCTGACAGCGCGGACCCTGGCTCAGACCAGGAATGCAAGTGTGTACCCGGAGTTCCAGGCAGGTTCAGGCAGCACATGCCATCATGTCTTCATTGCCAACCTGAGCCAGATCACAGCTAGCATGGGGATGCCTACCCTAGCTGCTATCAGACCTGCAGGCTTGGTAGGATTAGATTTAATTAGTAAACATCCTTTAATTGCCTATTTCTTCCTTCATGCAAAAACCTGAGGCACTGTCTCCCCTTTCCCGAGTTATTGTTAATTGAAATTATTGGCAGTTAAAACACAACTTGAGGGCTAAGAACAAGGATTTTGTGCGTGTCTGGCTAAAAAAGCAGCATTCCATCATGCTGAAAAAACAGACTATCCAGCGTTCGTTATGACCCTCTGTGAGGAGTTTATTTCTGTCGTCCTGAAATAATAATAGCTGATGGTAGGTTTTTCCTTGAGGCTTATTTGGCTTATTTTGATACAGCAAAAAATTTAAATCCATTTAAAACACACACACAAACAGATGTCATTAACCATGAAAATTCATTACAAAAATAAATCCTTCCTGAGCGAACTTTATGCACTGAAAACACTAACACCAACAACCCACTCTGGAGTGAAACAGGCCTTTTCACATGAACATTCGCAGCTGTGTATTAACGAACTTTGACGTACCTTACTGACAGCGTTTCTGGTCTCGATAGCTCCTGCAAATACAAACAAGAGGTTTCTGGTGAAACCTGATCATTTCCTAGGGGGGCATTCGATCCAGGGAATGAATCTACTTGACTTCAGGGGGCTCTGTATCAAGCTCAGAGTTTGGCTTCATGACACCTGATGGGTTTATTCTGTGTGCTCCCTTGTTCCCATCACACAGTTAGTGGGCAGCAAATACCTACAGATACATGTGGCCAAATGCCACAATCCCAGCTGCCACCGGCACAGAAAGCCCTAAATGTTTCGCTCCAGGAAAGGGTGCTCAGGGACTTCACCTGCATCCCTACCGGAAAGCTCTGTCGCAGCTGATAGCGATGGAGACACGTTCCCTAGTGTTTCTGAATCATCTTCCCTATGGAATTCTGTAGGGGGAGGGAGGGAGTTATTAAAAAAACCCACCCAGACATCAGAGCGAGGCTCCCATGCTCTCCAGTTGTACAAGGCCAGGGCAGCAGAAGGCACCCAGCCATGCAGCCACCAGGAGGGCAGACAGGAATTATTCCCTGCCACACCCCATTGTGAAGAGTCCACTGGCCCTGGCGTAGCATGCAGGGCGCTGGGAAGATGAAGTGTCTTTGAAAAGAGAGTGAAATGAAGACAGACACCCCACTGGGGAGAGAGAAGAACAGACTCCAGCCTGAGCTGTGCCTCACTGTGCTACCCTTGGGAGCACATAGAACAAAATGCCAATTACTGCTGCAGGAGTTGCGTCTGGTGCGTGACCGCACGGCCTAGTGGCAGGGACTCAGGACACCAGGGCTCTATTCTTGGCTCTGCAACTGGCCTGCTGGGTGATATTGGGCAAGGCATTTCCCTGCCCTGTGCCTCAGTTTCCCCATCTGTGAAATGGAGACAACGATCCTGCCCTCTATGGTAAAGTTCTTTGAGAGCTGTGGCTGAGATTATTAAAGCTTAAAGCTGGACACTATTATTAGTGGAGGGATCAGGACTCCTGGGTTCTATTCCCAGCTCTACCACATGGCCTTGAAAAAGTCCCTTTGAGCCTCAGCTTCTGCATCTGCAAAAGTCCAGCTAATACTCACCTCCCGCCCCAGATTGCAGGGCTAAATGGAAGTGCTTGGAGGTGCTGGACTAAAAGAGCGAACAGTCCAGAGCATCGTTTACTAGCTGCACAGACTCAGTTTTCCATGGGAAAACACAAGCCTGTGTTTTGGGACGAGAGAGATACTGACCTACCAGCCTGCAAAGCCAAACCCCAAGCAGAATTCAGAGCACTTCCAAATGGAAGCTGCTGGGCTCTTTCATTTAACAAAGGTTCATCAGTTTTGCCTCTTCTCTTCTCAGGCTGAACTCTGGCTTTCTCCAGGGAGCTGAACCTCCTCAAAGGAGCTTGCTTGTTGTTTCAGAAGTTAGAGCCAGCATGAGTTCCTTTGGGCTCCTTTTTGAAGAGTTTCTTGGAACTCTTGAAAGAAAACAAGTGTCTGTATTGAAGTATTCGGGCCTCCCGCAGCGGCGCTGCATGGGGCCGGCCAAAGCCTCACTGTCAGAGCCGCATCCAGCTCTCACCGTGTGCAAGGACTGTAAATAACCGAGCAGGGTAGCACTTGCTCCAGGCCCCGACAGCGCCATCTGCACCCAAATCCACGGCCGGCCCTTGGTGAGACTCCAAGGACACAGCACAAAATGAAGGGGGGAAACAAAGGGGAGCTGTGAGCCACCCAGCCACAGAGCAACCGGTGCTTGGGAGGGCTGAAGTGCTCCCTACCCCTTCGACAGCAACAGGCTCTGCTACAGGGCCAAACCATCACAGCCATTTCCCGCACCTGCGGCGAGGGTGCAAGCCACGGAATGAGACGTGGGTTCAGATTTAGCAGGCTGTAAAGGGTAGGAGCTCTTGGGGCCAAGCCCATCTCCAGGGTACCTAGGAGAGGCAGGGAGCAGAGGAAGGGGCAGGATGAGGGACTGCACTGCAGAGGGGACATGTTCAGCCCCCAGGAGTGGTCTGGGCCTTGTGTGCCACTGGAGGGGGACTGTGATGGGCACTGACTGTGCATTTAAGGAACAGCACAGCCAGCAGTGCCTTTGTCCGCCCCCCTCTGTGCCCCTGAACTCGAGCTTTTCCCAGCGGCAAGAGGCCATCTCAGCTTCCTCAGCAACAGACCTGAGATCTGAGAACTGCAGGTCTCGTATTCTCAGCCCTTACCCTGTCTGGTCGATATGTCACATGGCACAAGGGGCCTGTCAGAGGAGACCTTAGCCCAGGGCTTCTCCGTTCTGCACGGGCAGTAAGAGACTCTGCACCACTGTTCAGAATAGGGGGCTTGACCCAATTTCCTGCCCCCTCCCTGCTTGCCTAGAGCTTGTTACTGAAGCGGAAGACACGGGAGAACCTAGGAAGTGGAAGGAACCTGAGCAGCTGAACAGCCTGGCTGTGCCATCAGCTCCCTTGGCTACACAAGCCCTCTGAGCAGAGGAGAGCAAACTGGCTCCTTGTGCAGAGGGCTGAGGGAGAGGTGAACCTATCCGTTCCTCACTGGGCCAAGCCCCTGCCAAGCCCCTGTTGCTATCTGTGGATAGCACTGGGGGAATGCAGCATCAATTATTCACAAACCAATCAGGGCTTTTCTCTCCCACAAACACCTCCCTGGAGCCCCCGCGTTCCCTCAGGGACACACTATGCCAGGGAGACCTGTCAGAGCCACTGGTTTCACACTTCTCTTCCAAGATGCTAATAAATTACATGAACACACCACTGGCAAGGGGCAGTTAGAGTGGGGAATTCTGGGGAGATTTTAGCTACGGACACCTCACTGATGGGGTTTGGCAAAACCCAGCCTCCCTTCCCAGTTCTCTCCAGCCATAGTTTGCCTCCTGGCCCCACTCATCCTCTCTGCAACCAAAATGGAGTCAGGAGACTCAGCCACATGTCTTCTAACCTGGTGAGAGCACGGTTACAAGCTGCAGCTAAAGCCTTGGACAGAGCAGACTCCACAAGGGACAGTCCCTTATGCTCCCATCAGTGAGGGAGTTGCACAAGTGACCGCATCCCAAGGCAGAGCAAGAATATGTCTACATGGTCCCTACCACTTCTGGGGCAGACTTTGCTCTCACCTGCCAGGCGCGATCCTCGCAGGAGCAGCAGACCCATCATCACACACAAAGCCAAGCGAAAAGCTTCCTCCATTAGGGAGGAAACAGCTGGTTCTCAGAGGGAGCCCTGCTACAGACAAAAGGAAGGTAGGATAATGTCAGTTTCACAGTTCATTAGAGTTGGGTAAATGTCACCGCATCTCAGATTTTCTGCATCGTATTTTTAAAAATCTCTGATTCAAAGGGAGGTCTCCAGGTGAAAGTACGACAGCTTACGGAACATAGACATAACCAATACGCCTGTCTAGGCACCTCAGTGATGGGTCACCAGTGCATTTCACTGCAGCAAAAGGGGCAGGCCACACCACAGCAGGGCTTTCTCCAGTCAGTTCTTGCATCAGTGAGAAGGGGAAACGGGAGGACCTACATTTCCTCCACTGTGGCAATCAGTGTGCCAGAGGCAGAAGGGAAGTGACTGCAGATGGGTGTGGTGGGGAAGCAATGCTCCTCATAAGCCTGCTTGGGCTGGCAGGGAGAAGAAAGGAGAGTGAGTGCAGAGCAGCTGGACGCAGGCCAACCACTGAAATCTTGCTGGTTTGTGCTGCAGCCTGAGTCGCAATTAGGGCAGGATAAACAACAAAAAAAGGGGGATTTGTTTTCTGGGAAAAGAGTCAGAATTACAAGTGTCAGCTTGATGCAAAACTTTTCAGGGATTTTTCACCACAATCCTTTGAAGTGAAACATATTCATTCTGCACCAAACAACAGTGAACAAATTTCATTTTGAATTGTTTCCTCACAAAACTGGAAACGTTAGAACGTTATGAAATGATTTTTTTTTACAGAAGTTTTCCTATAGTTTGAAAAGCCGTTTGTCATTGAAAAACTCGGATGAAAAATTTGCAACGAGCTGTAATTGCAAAGACAGATGCAATGGTGCTGTATTATGCCAAGTCACATGGACCATTGCAACAGCCTCTATTCCCTCTACTGCCATAGCAGGAAACCACAAAGCCAGTGCCTGCCCCAGAAAGCTCACACTCCAGATTATACCGGAGAGAGGGCAAGGTGCTGTAACTTTGGAAACGACTCGCTCCCTTAGTGGTTTGAGCAGAAACGGCTGGTTAAGAGACACGGCAAGGGGAGGGATCTCTGGTTCCCGTCCACAGAAAATAGGGCAGAGCAGCGAGCTAAGGCCAATTTTTTCAGAAGCATTTTTTTATTTTGAGGGCTCAGTTTGGTGCATTTTAAAGGGCGTGATCTGCAGACAATGGTGCACCTGCCCTCTGGAGCTCAGGACCCCTGGTGGTGCCACACACAGGGCACTCAGTATCCAAGCACCTAAAATGACTAGCCACTTAAAAATCTGAACACACTTTTCCAAGGCCCTGCTCACACTGCTGAGTTACCAGGGCACAGTTTGGTAGCATCAGCAGCCTGTGGGGTTCCCACCACCATCACCTCAGATCTTGCTGGAGAGGGTAGATGGAATTCTCTGGCCCTGACACACAGCCCAGGCCTCCTCTCTGGGGAGAAAAATAGGTTTTTCCCCCAAAGCTCATTCTCTCTAAAACCCCACCTCACTGGCTGAATGAACTGGGTCTGCACAGCCTCCCAGATCAGCACCTGGCCCCCCTATCCCTAGTTCAACTCTTAGCCCAGGGAAGAGACCTGTGTCTCAAATTTGCCTTGCTCCAAACAGCTCACCTCCTTTTTCAACTGAACAGACAGACAGCAGTTCCTCGTGTTTGAATGCTGGGCTCAGGACTCATAGGCAGTTCACACAGGTCAGATCTTGAGAGAGGGCTGGATCCAGGGAGGTGCTGAGTGGCTTCAGTTCCCATTAACAGAGGCACTTAGCACCACTCAGGATCCAGTCCAGAGAGACTGTCAGCTTAGCAGCCAAGAGGATCCCAGCAGGTCTTGGTGCTAGACAGACTCACAAAGCTCCCACAGCTATTGCCCTAGTGTGGGAACTCAGTAGGGGAAGGGACCCAGGGCTAAAACAACAAATTCAGTCCTCAAGTACTAGCAGCTGGAGAGCTCCCACAGTGGCTCATTCAGCACCTGTGCTTCTCAAACTGCCTCTTAAATGCTTCCATTTTTCCTCCCAGCTCTGGTGGAGCTCACCCCCAGCCCAGGATCCCACACACACTCTCGACAATACAAAGACACGGTTGTTTCCCTAGCGGATTCTCTCTGGGTTTTCCTCCTCCCCTCCAAAGAGAACAAGAGGAGTTGAAAGAAACCAAAGCTGATGCAAAAGCAGCCCTTTGGGAGTAAACATTACAGCTGCCCTTCTTCATAAAGAGACTTCAAAAGTGGGGTTTTATTGTTAAAATCTCAAAGGAAGGGGCCAGAATTCAGTCTGGGGTTCACACCTGAGTTTCTGGAAAATCACTGCAGGGTGGAGACTGATTAGCAGCTGCAGTTAGCAGTTGCCAGAACACCAGGTAAATCAACCACCACTGCACATAAGGGAAAACAGCCCCTCCCTTCCCCCATGTTACACTGCAAATTGAGCTCTCGGCCCTTTACAACACAGCACATACAGCAAAGTCCTGGATTTATTTCTATATTTCCACACACACCTCGCCTCAAGGAATAAACTGGATTTGCGCTGGCAGTGAATTGCCTGTGCCAGCCATAAGGCAAACAGCCTGGTGAAATGCTGGTTAGCAGGAACAGATTCCAGGTGCTTACACTCAGGGATAAAACCCGGGAAGGCCAGGCAAACATGTGTCATGCTCCACTAGGAAACAGTGTGTGACATGGTCCCAGTAAGCTCAGGCACAAGGGGAAGGAAAGCCCCAAGGGGTTTCAGGGCATCCCAGTCTATAGAAAGCTAGAGAGGGGTTGGAGCGACACAGCTCTAGGGCATGGTGGCTTGCAGTTAGCATGGGAGAGGGCTAGTCACTTCACTAAAGCAGGAGGGGAGACAAGCAGAGCTGGAACGCAATCTTCAGGGGCTCTCGCCTTCTACAAAAAGTTAACAAACACCAACGCTGCCAGTATTACCAGCTCCACCATTTGCAGCGTTCTTGCAAATTGCCATGCTCACTGCCAAGTCCAGCTGGCAGGATAGAGGAGCCCAGCGGACGAAGCTGAACAGACAGTGGTTAGCAAACAGCCAGCTCACATATGCCCTTTCAGCTAAACAAGAAGAGGAGCAGTTCAAGGTAGCATCTCACTTACAGCGTTTGCCTTTGCCTCTCCTAAGCTGGTTTGTCGGCCGTGGGACCTCAGCAGAAACGACTCTGAGCTGGGATAAATCGAATACGCAGGCTGGCTCACCCCTTCCCCTAGATAAAGAGTCGGACTCAGGTAGGAGGAGCCAGGCGAAGGGAACTCCAGCAGGGAGAGTGCTGGCTATTGGCAACAAGAGCCCCTTGCTGCTGGGAGGGAGAGAGGTGGCTCAGCCCCGTCCCCCACGCAGTGTCATACCAACAAAGCGGAGGCTGAGAAGCAGCGTGCTCCAGCAGGCAAGGTGCTGGGCTCGCACTCAGCAGACTTGGGTTCGGTTCTGGCTCTGCCACTGGCCTGCTGAGCGAGCCTAGGCAAGGCGCTTCCCCCACTCTGTGCCTCAGTTTTCCCTCCTGCTCTTTGGCTGGCTTGTCTCCTTATACAAGTTCATCGGGGCACATCGAAGCCACTAAGGCCTGGTCTACACTACGCGTTTAAATCGATTTAAAGAGCGTTAAATCGATTTAACGCTGTACCCGTCCACACTACAATGCCCTATATATCGATATAAAGGGCTCTTTAAATCGATTTCTGTACTCCTCCCCGACGAGAGGAGTAGTGCTAAATTCGATATTAACATATCGGATTACGGTTAGTGTGGACGGAAATCGACGTTATTGGCCTCCGGGCGGTATCCCACAGTGCACCAGCTGACCGTTGGACACATCTACACTCGGATGTGCTAGCAGGTAAACAGAAAGACCCGAATTTTGAATTACTTTCCTGTTTGCCAGCGTGACTCTGACTTCACACGGGTAGCATGCAGTCTCAATCAAAAAGAGCTCCAGCATGACCTACGGGAGATACCTAGACTGATCCTGTATGGGAGACCAACTGTTGTATCAAGCTCCTTAAGAACACAAATGCCAAAGCTGTGAAAAAAAAATCTCCAGGTTACACACGTGCTGACAAGCGTACGGAAAGCCAGCACTCAATGGGACACTCATGGATGAGGTACTGAGACTCCAGCTATCCCAGTCCACAGCATCTGAAAGTATTTCATTTTGGCTGACTCCAAGTTGTAGTTCAAAACACAGGTCTGGCTGGTTCAGGGAATAGCTCCTCATTTTCTCCCCCCCGCCACCACGTGAAAGAAAGGGAAAGACATCATTTCTTGAATTCCTTTCAATGTCCCCCTATGTTATGAATGCGCTGTAGAGCATGCTGCAGCATGAAGAGCAGTGTCCGCACTCTCCCTTCGCCTCCATGGAGACGTCAATAGGACTAGTAACCGCCTCATGAGTACTAACATTTGACATCGAGCAACATTGCTGGTTACTCCATAATTAGACAGAAGGCTAATAACCAGAAAGAAAGAACTTCCATTAGCAACTGGGCTTAGCCCCCTCCCTTTCCTGTGTAAAAAAAGATTCTTACTCCTGGACTGTCAAGCAGCAGCATGGGGGCTCCTCTCCCCCACACCGCTTAATTCCTGCCTGGACTATCATGCGGGAGGCTGCTCCCTCATTATCCACTCAAACACTCATGTTCTATTCCTGCATTTCTTTATTATTCTATGACACAAATGTGCAGAACACTCCACTTAGCAGAAGGCTTGCAGGAGGAAGCAACGGATGGGTTGTCAGGCACCCCCTTGAAATGACACGAGCAACTGTGCTTCATGATTACCACTGTCCTCTAATCACCTGCCCCTTATTTCTAGCGGACGACTCTTTTTTAGAAACCATAAGTGATGATTGCTCAGTCAATTGAAGTCATTCCCAATTCTGCGTTGCGCCCTGCATTTCCCAGCCAGGGCACTCATGAGATAGCAGCGACAGTACAGAGGGGAGAGAAACCTATCTCCTTTGCCAGTTTCTCGAGTAGACAGCTACGATACGACCTTAAACCCTTTCCCTTTCTCGGCCTCAAATCAATTGCAAAAGCAAGTGAATGCTGCTGTGGTAGCGCATGAGATATCGCTCTTCTCCGCGGGGCACCACTGACATACGTGCTGAACAAAAAACAGAAGCCTGAACGGTCCCATGGTTGCGTGCTGCTGTCTTGCCAGTGCAATCCAGCGAAAAAACGCTGCAGAAAGCATTGTCAGCTCGAGTCTTTCTCGGAGAAGGATGATACGACCATCTACCCAGACACCACGCGCGACAATAACTGATTCCACCAGAATTCCAGGGTGGGAGCACTACGGGAAGTACGAGATAGTATGGAAGAGGTACCACAATCTTCAATGCTTCAGAACTCCACATTTTAGCTCGGGACCGCATGGAGCACACGTCAATTACTGTGCCTAGTGTGGCTGCATGAAATCGAATTTATAATATCAGTTTTATAAAACCGATTTTAGCTCATTCGATATTATCCCGTAGTGTAGACGTGGCCTAAAGTTTTAGGCTGGGGCGTCTGATCGGTCTGTTATTCACCACCGTGCGCAGGCCTCCCCACAGCATCAGGACCCTGTTACGCTAGGTGCAAACACAGACACAGTCCCTGTGCTGAAGGGCTTCCAGCGTCAGGCTACAACACGTGGCCTACAAAGCCTGGGGGAGCCAATCAGATGCGTAGAACATACTTCCCAGGATTGAACCTCCTCGTTGCAATAACGTGCCAGGAGACAGGCAAGCTGTCCCACACCAAAGGGCCCACAGCGTTCACAGAGGAGGAGGGGCTGCTCCGAACAGTGAGTTCAGTGTCTTTGAAAAGGAAAAACTGACTTGCAGCAGGCGGGTCTTGCCTCTAGCTTCACATGTTAACAGCCCAAATTTCAGCCACATAAATCACACCCAGACACCAAGGTGACAGTCACTTTAGGAAAACTATAAAATAACAAGCTGATAAAGCAAGGGATGGTTTGCTGGGCGCTCCTTGCTGTGCATCAGGCTACAGGGAGGCCCTCATTACTATCTGAAGCCTTAGTACCCCTCATTAACCAACTGTTTTAGTGAGGAATGAAATTGTTTTTATTAAAGATTTTATTATGATGATATATTAAAAACTGGCAAAATGATTGAGAGTTTGTAGGCGTACTCACCAAAGCGTTTTGAAACATGCTATAAAATATCTGATCACACACAGATTTGTGTGAAATCCTGCCCCTGTCATGTCTCCTTTACCAATTTCCACTTCAGAAAGAGCCCCCTGGAGCACAGCGCTAGCCATGTAGAAACTCTGCTGTGCCCGGTAATGTAGATATATGACCCCTGGACGTTTAAATTGCTACCCACTTGGAGGAACAGAGCCTCCCTTTCATAGGGAACGCAATACAATCTGTGCAACTCACCTTGCAAGGCAGTTGACGTTTGAAGGCTCCAGACCTGGATTAGAAGGCACAATTCCTGCTCCAGGGAGCTGCTGCCCCTTCTGCTGACACCAGGGTCCTGTTCTGACGCCTGTGTCGCTCCTCTGTTGGGTGGTACCGGATGGCCACGGCCTTGCAGGTTGGCTTCCCAGAGGACGATAAATCAGTGCTGTAGAGGCTGAGTGTACGTTACGTATACCTGGCTTTAGTTACACACATACAGCAGAGAGAGAACAGGGCAACCCCTTGTGGTAAGATGAGGCCCTGAAACACAAACCCTTGTATCAGAGGCCCGGTATGAGGCCTAAGGCCTGAACTAAAGTAATGGTCAAGACTTTGCTAACATAAAGCAGAGTTAAGCTGTGAGCTAGAGGCAGGCCCTGCTCACGGAAGCTGGCAAGGAAAGGGCTGATGCTGCAAAAACACACATACCTAAAAAGTATTGGACACTAGAGATATAGTCACGTGCCAGGATGGTACTAGAACACTCCGATACTTGCATGTGCCACACAGATAACAAGGAACAGGCTGACCCATCCTAAAGACGAGGCAAAAGGGTAACACGATGGCTAGAGTCATTTTGTTTGAACCAACATGTACCAGGTGAGAGGTGGCACCTTACTACGTAGAGGGGTTGTACCTCAATGTGTCAGGAGTGAGATGCAACTTGATTGTACCTGTGTATAAGAATTTACCCCCGAGGAGTTGCCTTGTCTGGCCTAGGGGGCAGTGGTGAGTCCCGATACTGACTGAGTCGGTCCATTGTCAGGGAGCACATATCTACTAGCAGAACTATAGACATCTGATCCAGGAAGCTAGAGACTGTGTTTTGTTTGGCAATAAACCTGGCTGGGTGCCTTCGGCATCTGTGGTCATTGGTGGGTTCTCTCGGGCTCTGCTGTGTCAGCGATCTGCACAGAGCCAGGGCAGCACACAGAGGGAACACATCCATGCAGCCAACTGTTATCAACATTGAACAGAGCAGAGGACCACACTGGTGACGTTTGATAACACCCCTTCTTCCAGGAATCTTGGCCCACCACCGTTCTTAGGATGCAACTCAGCCTCCAGCCCTGGCTCTACTCAGAGACCAAGGCAGAGACCAAACTCTCCTCCAGAGCTGCCTCTGCATACACCTTTGCCTAACAGAACTGTCAGTTCAAGGGCATGAGCCAAAACCCACTGAAATCAACGTGAGTCTTTCTAGTCCAGTCTTCACTGGATTTTGGATCTGGCCCTCCATTGAGGAGACCGCGCAAGGAATGACAAGAGACCACGGTGGATGAAGGCAGGGGCAGGGAGAGAAAATGCTCAAATGTTTTCTCATTCTTATGGCTGCAAAGAACCCTGAGAAGCTCCATCAACCATATCTCTCTCTCCTCCTCGCTCCCCTTCAGGGTCAGTCCCCAGCTCCTGTGGTTGGCACGAACACCCTTCCCCTGCAGCTTAGCGTCAAGGCTAATAAGACCATCGCCCCATTTGTTTTCCACTCTGCTACCAGGAATCAAGCAAGAATCCAAGCAATTGTGGAGGTGCGGGGGAATAAGCAGCTTCATGCTGGTTCTTGTGAACATCTTCCGGGCTATAAGAAGATGTAAATTATGTGCAGGATTATGCCCAGCTGGTGGCAAGTGAGGGATGATCAGCTAATAAGTGCAACCAGGGGCTGCTGCGCAAGTTTTGCTCTGCCAGGATCAGTCTTTAAAAATACAATGAAGTGCTCACCATCGGCAACACCAAGCCCTGAGCTACATGAGGGTTTGGACAAAAAACCCTCAGTCAAACTCTGCAGGGTAAATAGCTTGTAATGTGGAAACCCTGGTCCTAGTCGCAGGGGTTCAATGAACTGAGCAGTATGCAAGGCCTCATGGGAAGAACTGAGGACAGGAGAAAACTCTTGCTGTCTCCACACTGGCTGTTGGCTGTTCAACGCAATGCTTTTGCCTTTTCCAGCAAGCTGTAGTGCTGGGTGCATGGAACACCTTACCAAAAGGAGCTAGGAGGGATGAAGAGCCCAGTATTCAGAAGCCTTGCTCTGAAGACCCCACTGCTGTGTCTGGTCCAAATGCCCAGTACGGGTCGGATCACTTGATGATTATCTGTTCTGTTCATTCCCTCTGAAGCATCTGGCACTGGCCACTGTCGGCAGACAGGATACTGGGCTAGATGGACCTTTGGTCTGACCCAGTACAGCCGTTCTTCTGGGCTCCAGACCAAACAGTTTCCTTTTTTGGTGTTTAGAGGGATGAAATATTTTATTCTAAAGGTGGGGGTGATATCACAGCACTGAGGCAAAACACACTGCAAAATACTTGCTTGCATAGGAAACTCTGTAGGCAGCAAGATGACTCTAGATACCCCATTACCTCACACCTGCTCTTGTGATTCTACCTAACTCCCCTGTCCCTTTGCATCATAGCAACATATGGCGAAGACCCTGTTTCTTTCCTGGGAGACAGACACAGCTGCTCAAGACCTCCATTCCCTATTGCAGAACTGGGGTAAGAATACATCCCTGGGATGCTGCAAGGCCTAGATAGGACGTAGAATAGAAATGGATCCAACCCACAAAACTCAGATCCAAGCTCCCTCAAAGTGCAGAGGTGCTTGGATTTGGGGTGTGACCGATAATTTAGCCTTATGTTTACATAGGGCCCAGCCTCCAAGCTTGGTCTAGGTTCAGATCCGTATTACAGGAGCAGAACTAGAATTTGGATTCAGACCCATCTGTGGCAGTCTGGGAGTCTGAGGAGAAAGATACTGTACAGAAGTGCAAAGCGCTGGCTCCTGCTCCCTTCTGACAATTCCAGTCTCACGCTGCATTTATAACAAACTTTGGAAAATTCCAATAATAATAATAGTGATGGATGATGCACTGAGCTTGGGGGAGGTGGGGAGACACGCGGTAACTCAGCATCCACGCACTCGCAGGAGAGATGGAAAGCAAGACAACAGGAAGCTCACAGAGCAATGGATATGCAACACTGTATTTATTTCCTCCTGTGCCTGGCGGATGCCAGGGTCTCTGAGGGGTGAGCCAGCCCCTGGTGATTGTATGAGCGTGACTGAGTTATTACATACAGCACTCGGCAGCAACTCTCACAGTGCAATGTCCTCATGGTTTATTTCAGCTTCCTTGCCTGCGCCGCTCTCTCTCTACATGCCCTCAGAGTAGTTGTATTTATTTTAGGCCCAGCTGACCCGTATCGCTTTTCTGACTTGTGCCTCAGTAACAACATTGTTAATACTGTTCCATCTGCAAGGCCAAGTTCTGCATTCGGTTACCCCTGTGCCAATGCTCAGATAGCAATGGATTGGCCTGGGTTTGACTTGGGGACAAATTAGTAGTCAATCAGATCTGCCTGTTAGTAACTGAGGATGGAATTTGACCTGCAGGGTCTTAATTAGCGATGATGATGCTTGAGCCAGAATGAACTCCATCTCTGATCACAAGCGGAGGCTGCAGGATTGATGATTGTCATTTTTTTAAACTTGTAAACCAGGAAGGTTGGAGCTGGAAGTCAGTGAAAAGTACTGAGCCAACACGATGATATTGTAGGACTCGCATCTCAGAGCAGAAAGGCAGCATTCACCCTCTGGCCTTTCCATTACTGGCCTTATGGAAGGATGCTGAATTCACCTGCCCTTGCTGCTTATTGCCCCTCTGAACTCCTGCTGCCATTCCTTCGCTGGCCCATGCTTATTCCAGACCTGAAGGTAGGCTGCCATTCTACTGCACAACAATCCAAATAGGCCCTGGCAAACCAGGGTGTGTGAAGTATCTGCCAGGGCTTTGGGCTGTTACATGGAGTTAACAGTATAACAGAGATAGTTTCTTACATCTCCCCTACGGCTCTCTGAGGCCAGAGTGCGCTATAGAACCACTTCACCTGTTATAGTAATGGGAATGTTTGCAGCTCCTGACTGGTCATGATTATTATTGATTACTGCAGATGTGTGGAAGTGAATGCTACCGGCAAGGCAGGGCGTGTCCTGTGACTGCTGCTTATCATCACCATCAGCATCAGCATCAGGCTGTTAATTTGTGCTCTATTTGTGGTATCCACCCTTTCTTAAATGTTGACTGTAACCTCCATTGGACAGGGCCTGCCTTTTCATTGTGTCTGCTGGTATACTGATGGAAGGGGAGATTGATCAAAGGCAGGTAGTGGAATTAGGCGCCTGCCAACTCCCAGTGGACATCAGTGGGGTTTGGGGACCTGACTCCCGTTTGAATCTTAAAAACCCCCCACCCCTCACAATTGTTTAGGCAATATGGTGGGTGACAGCACTTTCCTGACTTCCCTCCGTAGATCAGCTCTGGACAGCAGCATCCAACCAACCGAGGAAGAATGCAGAAGAGGACGCAGAGAAACCAGTGTGCTAGCCAACAAGATTAAATGCGAGGAGATAAATTGAGGCGGCTTATTAAACTTCTGTAGACACCATGAAAGAAAATCCCCCTAGAATAGCTACTTGAACACATCATTAAAAGTCTTCTATGTAGCAGCATTCACTGTCCCCTGGGTTTACTGGAACACAGCGAACTGTCCAAATATGCTTAAGAGACAGCTGCTATAGACCTACAAGCAGGTGACAAAATCCAAATAAACCAGAGGGTGTTAAAACAAGATGCAGGTTTCATAACTGTGAAAAAAGACAAGAGGCTGGAAGTGGTTCATGGTTTTAGCTTGCATATTGTGCATTGGTTAAATAAAATGGTACTTAATATGACATGAATACAGAGAACCAGATTATTAAACTAGATTAAAAAAAACCCAAACTAAAATGCATTTTAAATGCCTCTTCTCATTCCTTACCTGAACCTAGCAAGGAGCTTAAAATAAACTATTAACGTTCTCAAACCGACACACTCTGCTTTATGTACATATAAAAGACATACAGCTTTTCAGCCCAATGATAAATGGTGTTAGAGTCCAACTTGGTGTCTCGTGAATATTAGTGAAAGCGGTTCTGTGTCGGTGACAATGCAGGACGAGTCCTGGCAAGCCATGCATTCCGCTATGCCAATCGGCATTATTTTTCAGAGATTCAAAAGGCCCCATTGGGTCACTTCAATAAGTGTTACCATGGTCCCTGTGCCCTGGGAGTCTAGCAAACCTTTTGTCCAATTGGCAGTTGGAGTGATAGATTTCCATCTGGGAGATTTAAGGATGTTGGACTTTGCTTTATGATAACATTTCAAAATCACTTTAAAAGCTCTGTTGGAGAAGCTAGCCCCCTAAGCCATCCCTCTATGCATTGTGATCAAGTCACTAGCTATCATCTGATAAGATGGCTTTATGATCCAATATCCAGGTTTGAAATGCTTGTGGCCAAACTGACCCCTACTATCTGTGGGTCTGACTCCATTAGTATTGGATACCCTGCAACACAAAGGAGGTTGATTGTCCGTCCAGTGTAAATAGTGTGAACTGAGCAATATGCACCTTACTGCACACGAGGGGGGGCATTTTTGTATGAAACCCACAGAGATATTAAAGAACAAAGACCAAAGGCCCTTCGCAATAAGAGCGGAGGTTTGCTACTATGTCTTCAGTCAAGCTTCACCTCACCTCCATCACTGCAACACTGCTTCACAGAGAAAACAGCCCAAGTTTACCTTCCCTCCGTTCTACTCAATACGCACAGCTTTGGCTGTCATGGAACAGCTCTTACAAATGAACGATCCAGAAGGTTGCAGCTGCCCAGGACTGGATCTTGCACATTTTAGCAGGAGGCTCCAAAGCAGCAATAGAGACACTTCATCGAACAGCTTGGCAGCCATTGAGGATATCTACAGGAATGAGCCAAATCTCAGTGCCTTCAGTGGGAGTCTTCCATTGACTTCAATGGACTTTACATTACGTCCTTGGTTCAGGCCTTTACAGAGGGGGAAGATACAGGGCCACCTAGAATAGTAATCTAGAGGCACCCCCATCCCTTTTGAACCCCACCTCAAGTAATGATTGTGAGGCTATGTAACACAGCAGGAGGCCACCCTCCAACCAGAGTGGGCTGCATTTCGGTGGAACTGATGGACATAAGTTGTGTGGGATCCAAAATGGGTGGCCCCTTGGAAAGGTGGTACATCAAAAGGCATGTATCATGCAAGTGAGAAAAGGGGAATTAGCCATATTTCCATAACAAACTTATAGGGAGTATAAGAAACCCTGGGAATTTCTCTTGTTTAGCTGCAGCTAAACAGTTCGGAAGCTGAAAAAGGTTAAATGCTTTTATTTGAGTAGTGTCAGATGGCTTTACAAATAGATTTTAAAATTTTGAACTATCCAGAGAGGAATCATTACAAACAAAAACAAAAATACCCCCAATAAAAGGGATTAGGCAGACTGAAAATAAAATTAAAACTTTAGCTCCACTTTAAAAACACATCTCGACAAACATTCTCCTTCCCCACCAATAAAATGTACATCTAGTCTCAAACAACAAATGATAATCCTGACAAAAATAAACTAAAAATAAAAAAGGTTAAAAAAATGAAAAATTATTCCATTTAGGTTGGGTTTCATTCTAATATGTTCATCTAAAAATTTGTATATATATATATATCTATCTCTCTCTTTTTTAAAACTTATGCTCAAAAATCTTGCATGGCAGTGCATAACAGAAAAATTCATCCTGAAGGTGCTATGTACAGCAGCATGGTTAAAATCTCACCTAAAAGGGTCAATTCTCTTTTCAAAGGAATAGTAGCATTCATTTTAGCTATTGCAGAGCTAAACAAAGTCATTAGAAGACATTTCCTGTCTGTTTTCTAGCACCTTCCTCCTCCCTCAAAATTAGGTTCTGAAACAAGAACTCAACACAGTTTGTATACATGGACAGACTGGGTTAAAAAGCACTGCTTCTGAACATGGAGAGATTTCTGTTCCTCAGCTTAAAAGAATGAGGCAACGGGGACTTTCACTGGAACATACAAGACCAGGCTGGGTGGTGGACTCTGCTGTCTAGATTATTAACACAGAAAACAGCTACACTATGGTTTTGACTATCTCAGAGTGCCTCTGCCTCTTCAGAAAAACAGCCAGGGGCCAGATTTTAAAGCTAGGCCTCCCTTTATGGACCGCAGTTTGCGGGAGCAAGTAGTTGTGGGCACCACTAGTGTCACACAGAGGTTTACCTGGAAGGCAGAGGCAACATAGCTTGAGCGCACAGATAACTGCAGGTGCAAATTGGTGGCCAGATAGAAAAAAAAGGCCATTTTAGAGGCTGCCAAAACAAAACAAGCCACCCCAAAACCCCAGACCCTTAAAACTGAAACCGTATCTGCAAGCCACTGACTCCACTGGGCCTGCCCTAATTCTGGACGTCCAATACACTGTCATCCATCTCTTCACAGCCTCTCTCTTTGGTTGCTTTATTTTTAATGGGGGCGAAGAAATGTTATCTCGCGTGTGGGCATTTCACGCCTCTTGGGTTTCCGAGTTTTGCTTGGACAGGAATGTAAATATCGACCTTGTTCAGCGCTTCCCAGCATTAGAGTTTCAGCATGAAGAAGACCTCAGTGTCCTGGTTAAAATCTGTTTGGTTCTTTAGCTGGGGTGTAAACAGACTGGGGGAAGCTGAGTCCGTACAAACTCCTTTTGCAATGCAGCAGGCTCCCTCAGGGTTTCCCCTCTCCTCAATGGGGCTCCCGTTGATCTGACCCAGGCTCTGCAGCCGCTGCCTCTCCTGGGCTTGCTTGGCTCGGTTGGCAATGTACCGCACCCTGCTCTGGCTGCGAGAGGATGACCTGCGGAGGAGCAAGCCGTCCTCTTCCTCCTCAGATTCAACTGGCTCGAGGCTAGTGGGGGAGGTGATGTCGTTTTCCTCCTGAAAGGCTGTCAGCTTCTTCAGCTGCTCGGTCAGTTGGTCCTGGGGCTTGGCCGAGGACCTTATGCCTGAGGAGCGGCGTTGCTCTCGCATCGACTTAGTGACGAAGCTTCTGCTGATGCTCCTGTACTTGCTTTCAAAAGTGCACGCGATGTCATCGGAGGTGAGATCCCCAAGGCTTTTGGATTTTGCCTGGCTGGTCCCTGCTTTATCCTGGGCTTTGGACTTGACAGAAGACTGTTTGAGACTTTCCATGTAGAGCCTGCTCCAGGTATGCCTCCTTGGGATGGAGGCTAATGCATCTTGAGGAACAATGGCCAGTGGCCTGGGGTGCAGCTCATCAACTGACATCTGGCCGGCCCGCAGGTTGGGATTGGATTTGCTCTTAGTCACTACTGGCATTTCATTACCAGATGTCGTAGCAGACCGGGGGCGCATGCCCTTTCTCACAGCAACGGTCTCAATGTTTTCATGACGGGTTCCTAGATCTGGAAGGCTTTTGCGAGCTAGGTTGGGCAGAGAGAGGTCTATCACAGTGTCATTGGATGACATGCTGGAGGAGGAAGACATGCTGTCCCGATGACTGCTGGAATCTAGCTTGCTCCAGATCTGGTCATGAACAGTGGCATCAGAGTACACTTCTGCTGCCGGGGACAGGCTACTTGGATTTTTCATTAAGGCTGAGTAGTCGAAATTCTTGTGCCCTTCGCTCTTTGACCTCCTCACTAACACGTGAGAGCTGGTCAGAGAAACAGAAGCAGCTGGAGCCCAGGTAGGCTGGATTCTCTGGAAAGCATCTGGAGGCAAAGACGGCTGGGTGCTGTTACTCAGGTGGCTTGATCGTGGTGGGCTGGTTGTGGCACCATCCTTCTGGCTTATGGATTCGGCAATGCAGTTCACATCTGGTAACATTTGATCTACGTGGTCTTGTTGCTTCTGACAGTTTTCAGTGGAATGGACTGAAGTATCACTTGGTGCCAACATCCCCCAGGTTCGTTGAGGATACACTGCCAAACCAGACTGATCTTCTCCGCTACCCTGGGTCTTTTCCCAGTCACCCCCATCTTCGAGTGGTCCCTTTGTGCTTCTACTTTCATCTTCCTGGCCCAACATGCTTGTGGCTGCTGTCCCTGGAGTTATGAGCACTCGGTCTTCTGAAGCCAAGCCTGCTCGTGTTTCATGAGCAAGAGCAGCTTTCTCAGGCTGGTCTGTTGGGCTACTTCCTCCCAATCTAGATTCACTGGAATGATGAGACACAGATCCTTGTTCAGAATCATTGCCGGGGTTAACAGGCAGAGGGATGCAAGAACCAGCATGTTGTTTTTCATTGGCAATGATGGGCTCTTCGGTCATAGTTTCTAGGCTGCATAAAGAAGTGACTGACCTCTGCCTTGAGAGCTGGCAGACACCTAATGGGAGGGAGAGAAAGGAAAAAATACATGGGCGATGCAAAGATTAATCAAACAATCAACAATGCTGATTCACTTATAGATGTATATTCTACACAATATCCCTTTGCTATGAAAGCTATCATTTGTAAGAAATGTTGGCCAAGATTTTCAAAAGTAACTCGTCGTGATGTTGGGTTCCCAACTGAAGACATGCAGTTTTCAGAAAGCGATGAGCATCCAATGAGACATACAAAAATCACTAGTCACTTCTGACCATATTTGTAGCATGTTACTTCACTGATTATACATATCCAAAGAAGAAAAGCTTATGCTTGTCTTTGTACTGATGCCTACAGTCCTAAACCCATCCCCCATCTATTTGAACTGTTCTATCCTTCGGCAGCACTGAGAACGGCCAGCATGAAATAAAAGTCAGAAGATCGCTGCTTGATCAACTGGTGAAGTGTTTGGCATCCACTATATTTCAAGAGGAAGGTGGTGCTGGGGCAGTGGAGGAGATGAAAACCCAAGTGATTGTAAAAAAATCCTTTTAAGCAATTTACCCATGTTGTTACTTATCAGCGATCACAACCTTATTTTGACAAATGAATTGGTTATTTCTTTTTTAAAGACCACACACAAAGGCATGCTGATGAAAACAAAGTCGACAGTCCACTCTTGAGAAGTCACTGGAGTAGCCAGTTGCCTGAACAAAACAGATGCTTGGGTTACTTTCTTTATCTTGTATATCCTAACATACAAAACAATCATGCCAAAAAAACAACAACAAAGAAGGCTGCCCGCTGACCAAAATGCAAACATGCTCCAAGAACTAGCAAAGCAGCAGAAAGAAGCCAGGCAGCAGTTTTAGGACGACAAGGAGGAGGTAATTATAAGATGCCTGGAAACTAAAAAGAAGCACAGGCAACACAATGCTTGCATTAGCGACACTCAGTAAACAGTTACCTTGAACTTGCTTGTCCTGTCAGTTCTTAACTACAGAGAGAGAGAGTGTGCATGTGGAATAGGACAGAACAGAGGAAAAAATCCAGTTACTTTATGGAAAGCAGGAGCAGATAAAAGGATCAATTAGTGGGGAGGGAGAGGAAAATAGACACAGACAGCAATACATTTTTTGTAGGATCCTAAGAATTTTTGACCAACCAGAGCACACAATGGATTGCATAAACTGGACCCAGACCAAAGGTTTTTGTATTAAAAAGAAGTTGGCCAATTTGTAACTGTTCAAGGAAGTTTTGGAAACACGTAGCCCAAGTCTGAAAGTCCCTCTGATTTTTACCTTACTTGACATTCTAGAGTTGCTATAAAAGCAGCACTGCTAACAGAGCACAAATGAGCTTTCCAGCAGATGCTAGTTATCTTGGGGTGAGCAGAATGTAACTCCAGCACATAGCTGCCCGACGGACACACACAGAAAAGACGTATCATACAAGCAGGGCATGCATGCAGCAAGGTAAATCAATAGCAGGTCTAGACATATCTGACAGATTCAGGGGTAGGTTCCTTGTCATCTGGATGTTGCCCATTCATCCATCTCCAGCCATAGTTCCTAGCTGACTGGGGGATCAGTCTAGTGATCTAGCGGCATGAAAGCAGATGCCTTGCCAAGAGTCAACCTTGCTGGTTTCTATGAGAACCGTTAAGTAGCTTCAACTTTCTCCCCTCTCCAGCCCTTTTTCTCCCAGGTAGAAGAAAAAGTCCCAAAGGCCCAAATCTGCTCCACTGAAATCAATGGCAAAGCTTCCATTTATGTCAGTGTCCCCGGACCTGGCCCAAATCAGTACGTTTCCTAGACTGCCTAGGGGCAGGCAAGGACTCTAGGTGCTTTCATAGCCCCTAAGCCAGAGGGGAGCCACATCCAGCCAGCAGGACCCTTCCCTCTGGCCCCTGAGCTCCTGCCAGGGAGCAGGATCAAGACAGGCTTGCGGCAGAGCCAGTCCAACTCCCTGGCAGCACGGTAAGCAGGGCGGAGGCTAGCCCCTGGCCCCTCTCCTTCTGCTCCCCTCCCTCCCTCACAGTCACAGTTCCCCCAGCACCTGCGCTGCGTGGCTGCAGCTCCGGCCAAGCGGAACGGCCATAGAGCTGCCAGACCTGGTGCTCCAGGGTGGCATGGTCAGGGGGCAGGAGCAGAGGAGGTTCCAGGGGGAGAGGGGCAGGGGTGGTTGTATGGGGGCAGTGAAGGGGCCTGGGCCCTGCTGCCAGGGACAGGGGCAGAGCAAGCCAGGGCTCCACTCCACACCCAGCATGCTTGGCCCTGTCCCCAGCAGCCAAGCCCAGACAGGGAGAGAGCGACTGCCAGGAAGAGCAGCCAAACGAGTGGGAAGCCCAAGGGGGACAGTCAGGGGGTGGGGAGCAGGGGGGATTAGATAGGGGTGGGTGTCCTGAGGGCCGTCAGGAGCTGGGGAGCAGGGGGGATTGGATAGGGGACGGGCGTCCCAGGGGGATGGTCAGGGCAGAGAGCAGGGGTGTTTGGATAGGATGTGGAGTCCTGGGGGGCAGTCAGGGTGGGGAGCAAGTGGGATTGGATAGGGGTGGAGTTTGCAGGGGGCTGGATGGGGGCAGGGGCCAGGCCACACCTTGCTAACACAAATAATGAGCATCCTCCAGCCTTCCCTACTTGGCACTTCCATACAATTTCTGTACCCGATGTGGCCCTAGGGCCAAAAAATTTACCCACCCTTGCCCTAGACCATGTTAGTGGCTGCACACCAACTCCACGCCATGCCATCAGGCTGGAGGAACTGCCACGGGCTGAACGTTGACTGTCCTGTTAGTGTGGGCTGAGGCATGCTAGCACAGCAAAAGAACCAAGGCTCACACAGCTGCTGCCAGAATTCTCCCTATTCCGTGGCACAAACAATGGTAAATGGTTCCATATGTCGCATCTCTTGGAGCTTATGAAAAATCTAGATACACACAGGGTTCTGCAGTTTTGGTTTAATTTCATGTTATACGACTTGGTGATAAAATATAATCCAGATGTTCAGAGCAGATCATTTAAAACGAAAGTAAAAACTGAAATTAAAAAAAAGATTCAAACAGTAGCCCAATCCATGGAGGGCAAATGTGTCTGGGCTTCCCCTAGAAGCTCTTTAGGCTTTGGCTGGGGCTCTCAAAGGAGCCTGAAATAAACTGCAGTGAAATTTAACAGGAGTTGGCAGTAATCTTTTCAAAAGCACCTAAGTTACATGTTTCTGAAATTTCACCCTGAATGTCTAACTCCCTTAGCTGCTTTAGAAATCCCAGACATACAACCTTAAGATGGCAGATGGCAAAGACAGGGAATGGTATTTGGAAATAAAAAATGTTTCCGTTTTAATAATACACGATGTCATCAGCGAGATAAGTAGATTTTTTAAAAAAAGAAATAGAATAAATTTTAGTCTTGCCAGTGTCCTTTAAGAGAATTAAAGAGGACATCCATGGTAGGCTCCCCACCCTGCAACACACAAATACTTCACTTTAAAGCACGTGTGTAAGTTGCAGTGAAATCACATGCTTAAAGTTAAGCAGGTGCTCAAGTATTTGCACTGTTGAGGGGCTTATAGATTCATAGGGTTTGAGACCAGAAGGGACTATTATGTTCATCTAGTCCAGTGGTTCCCAAACTTTAACAACCTGTGAACCCCTTTCACTATCATGTCAAGTCTCATGAACCCCCTCCTAAAAATGAATATTTCCAGGGATTTTCTCCTTCACCTGAGTATAAATTATCAAAGCAGGGATCTTGGAAATATAAAATTTGTTTTATGACATGCTTATTGCACACTATTTAGTATTATTATTTATCACTGCAGTATTTTTATTACATTATGAAAATGGCAACACTCTTCCAAGATCTCACTTTCATACCCTGTATCACTTTGAATAAGGCTGTTATAAGACAAGGCTCCTATGTTTCATCAAGGAGTATCGGATGTGAAACAGAATGAAGGTATTTAAGAAGCCAACTCAGAGTTCCTCCTCCACAAGCATTCAGGGCTTGAGCAGTCCAGGCAAACAGCGCACATTACAACAAAGCTTACACTTGTTCTTCATAATAATTTAAAAAACAGTACTAGCTGCCCATTTAATTTTAAGAACAGCAAAAAATATCCACTTCCCTTTCCATTTCTTATCAGGAGTCTTGAATTTTAAACCTCCTCAGCGTGATAGATATGCTCACTTTAATCTGCTTAGCTCTTGGAAGTCCAAGGGCTCTGGGCTGCTGGTCCCATTCTCCCTAGGGACAGCTCTGTCCGCCATTAGGGAATTGTTTCCCCAAGAACCTCACGAACCCCCAGGGGTTCATGAACCTCAGTCTGAGAACCACTGATCTAGTCTGACCTCCTGCATAGCCCAGGCAAGACACCTTACCCAGTAATTCCTGCATGTAGCCCATAACTAGTAGCTGAACAAGACACTATCTAGATTGTAAGCTCCTTGGGGCCGGGACTGTCTTTAATTGTGTGTTTATACAGTGCCTAGCAGAACTAAGTCCCTGTGCACTCTACTGCAATACAGATCATAAAGCCAGTGAGGATGACAGTAGTCAGGGTGGACAGCAGTGCTGCTTTCCCCATTCAATCACTAAGCAATGCTCTGGTTGGGAGTCTCAAAATTTACTTAGTATCATACTAGATTCATGATTAAAATCTCCACTCCACATTCATGGACGACAGACGGATGTGCTACTGCAGATGGTTTGCTAGGTAGGAAAGGACCAGTCTAGGTCAGATGCAACTAGGGAACAAAATGCACATTTATGCAGAAATGTTTTTCTTTCACTGAAAAAAACATAATGAGCTACGGTGGCAAAATAAAAATATGGGAGCGTCTAAGGGGAGGAGCTATGGGGAAGCCAAGACAATGAGGTGATGATCTAAGGCAAATAGGGTGAAAAAAATCTGGTCTTACCAGTAAAGAATATAGGGGATTTACTTCGAATTTCCTCCAGTTTTTGAACGAACAAGGCGTTCATTTCCCTCTGAAGGGTGCCCACTTGCCTTCGGGAATTCTCAGACAAGTGCTTGGGGAATTCTGGGCTTCCAAGACTCTCTAGACTGCTGGAGTTGGAGGAGATTGAGCCATTGCTGGCTGTCACCAAGTTGACAGTGCTTCCATACTTGCCACCTGATTGGCACTGCCACCTCTGCCGGGGATGACCTTTCATCCCATGATATTTAGTTTCACCATTTTTCTTCCCTGGAGTCACAAAAGACTGAGTGCTCCTTGGTTGATCACTGGCCGTTCCAAGGCTGTTGCAAGTCTGCAAATCTGACCGAGGCCTGGGTTGCTCTGTTATACCCCAATTTTTTAGTTCTAACCTCTCGTCTCCCATTATACTGCTATACTGATCATGGTGCAGCAGATCTTTAGCAACTGGCCTGGTAGCATGGTCACTCCACTTGCATTCTAGATCGGGGCTCTCCTTGGAACCAATCATGCATTTCATGCAATTGGTTGCCACTCCGATCCTACCAGAGCCATTGATGGCGCAGCGTGCAAAGATGTTCTGTTTCTCCTGCTGGTGCTCCTGAAGACGGACCCTGTTGGACCTCCGTGTGGGCTCACTGAAAGTTGCACCCCCGTGAGTACGAGTTTGGTGTTTACCTTTACCAGAACTATGAGCCTTACCTTTCAACCCTTTGCCATGTACCTCTCCGTTGGCCCCCTCTCTGGGAGCCAGCGATGGAGAGGAGCTTTCCGGCTCTTTGTCAAAGCGAGGTTGTGAAGAATCTTCCAGTTCGCGGTCTTCACTGGCCCCTTCAGAGCTGTTGTCTTTGGCGTCGATAATAATCTCAGGAAAGCCTTTCTTGTTTTTCTTCTGACTCTTGGTAGGGGCGCTGGCCGTCCGCCGTAAGATGTGGCTGCTAAAGGAGTGTTTGCGATGGAGCTGACCAGCAGCATGACTGTCTAGTGAGGCCTGTTTTGGATTTCTGAGAAATAGACCTTTTAAGCCCAGAGCTTGCTTGACCTGGAAAATAAAAGAAACCCCCATAATAGAAGAATTGCATGTCTGCCCTGGCACACAAGTACTTGAGGTGCAGTAAAGTACAAAGGAGTGTCCCCCATCCCAATTCCTGCAAAATTGTCACTGCCCAGCACCATAGCAGAAAATGAGGGGGATAGAGAAGGCAAATGGGTTTGCAGAATTTCATCGCTGTTTTTCATTGAAATGTTGTTTTAATTTTTCCAACCAGCTTTATTCTTGTATTAATGACCTTTCCTTTAGCTTTATTCTTGTATTAGTACCACACATCTCCTTACAAGGAAATCCACAGGGGTAAGATACTGGGAGGAAAAACACTAAATAAGGACCTGAATTCTGAAAGGTGCAGAGTACCCCAATGCCTATCGAAAGCAGCAAGCTTTGGAGTACTTGGAAATGTACAGCCTTGGGACTCCCAAAGATGAATTTCAAGGAACTTTTTCAAAATACTAGTTATTGTTTTGCTATCTCTATGGCAGAGCTGGTGGGTCAGCCCTCCAATGTGCCCACAAGTGTGAATGGTTCACCCCCATAGGCTCACTATGAGGACGCAGAGCAGAACTTGGGGGTGAGGGGAGAAGAGGCAATCAACTCATCAGTGGAATCCAGGGTAAGTAGAGACTTACAAATTTAGTGCTTTCCTTTAACAAAATAAAACTTCTTAAAATCATTAATTTATATTTAATTTTAACAAACCCTGAATGTGTTTTAATATTTAAAAAATACTTTAACAGTAGTAACAGCAAACATAAAAAACATATTAAGAATGTACATCACAGCAACTTTGAATGTCTCTGGTTACCCTGATCAGCCAGTTTCTTGAGTCCCACAATGATGGCACTCAACAAACAGACAACAACATTACACCTGTAATGTTCACCGCAACTTCTTCGCCGAGTGATAGTTATGGGTCTGATCCAACTCCTATTTCAGTCCACAGGATTCTTCCCCTGACCACAATGGAAGTTGGATGAGCACCTTAAACAAAAAGTAGTGGGTATCGTGAGCGAGTTACTCTCTAGCATATTACATTGCTGTATCTATCTACAGCAAGCCATTAACCCCCTCCCTGGCTCTCCAATGCAAAGCTTCCTAGAAATGGGGCAGTTCTTTCACTGCAGTGTTTTATGCTGCTGGCTTATCTGAGCACTAGGTTCATCCCCACTCTCTGCTACAGAACAGAAGGAAAGGGGAAATAGCCAATGGAAAGAGTCCCTAGGGGCTGCCCGTGTCGATTTGTGAGCCTACACACTGTGCGGCACTTTTTAAAATCAGAGGCTCCCTGAACATCTCAGTGAACCTTTCGCTAACTCACTGGTGTCGGCACAGCCCTTGCCTCACTAAGCCAGTGATGACAACAGGGATTTAGCCAGCCTGAGTGACTGTCCCAACCCTCTTTCCTTTCACCCTCATCCTGGGCCACCTTTTTCTTGGCTACGGACCAAGGCCATTCCCCTTGTGCCAGCTGCCACCAGGAAAGGCACAAAGTCTCAGAGGAGAACGCTGCGTCACCCTGCAGAGCAGTACTGCATGTAGTGACACAGGGCTTCGCCTAGGCCCAACCAGAATACAAATAAAACTAATAATATAGATTGCAAACAAACACTTATTTTAAAAGGGTTACTTCTTCTAGGCTAGGCCAGTCTGGCAGAAAATACAGGTTTTTTTAAAAAGTCAATTAAAAATATGTTTTTGCAATTAAATAAGTCACCTGTAATACAGGAAACCCAGACACAACAGCGCCAGGCTCCTGCAGGAGTACCAGGCAGAAAAAGTGAATAGAAACAGGGGGCCTGTATCTCCACCATCTTTCATCTTGTGCTGTCAGTTAACAACTGTGCAGAGTGGGTGTCAAATGCTTTCAATCAGAATTCTCCCCTCTCTAAGGCCTTGTCTACAAGGCCGCTTACAGCACTGAAACTCTTCACTCGTGGGTGTGAACCCCCCCCCCACAAAACACTACAAGTTTCAGCGCTGTAAAGTGCCAGTGTAGACAGTGCACCAGCACTGGGAGCTATTCCCCTCGTGGAGGTGGTTTTATTACAGCATTGGGAGAGCTCTCCCCCCACGCTGGAGCCGCAACCACACAGCCATGTTACATCAGCTGTGTAGACAAACCCTGACACTTTGCACAGGAGTAACTGAGCACATGATGTGCAAGGGAGGGGAGAGTCAGGGTCCAAAGCAGAACTGAGAGGTGCAGGCCAACTGACACGCAACAGCTGAAAACACAAACAACAGAAATACGGTCAAGCTAAAACTGTATTTTCAAAAATCATTTCAATTTTAATCAGCCAAGGCATTCTTAGTAACATGGGTGAGGTTTCAATTTTTAAGCTGACAGTTTAATCAGACAATGCCCCTTCAATTAAAACCCCCCCCCACATTTCTCATCAAAAAACAAAATAACTCTGTAATTGAAATTGACCTTTACATTTGTTTAGTACCTGTAGGGAAGTCTAAAACAGCCACATTTTGTTCTATACATACATAAGACTATCACGGGTGCCATAATAACAGCATACAGGAGACCAGGTATCCAGGCTCCAGCACCAGAAATGTTCCCGTCTCAAGGACAGATTCTGTCCCTCCCCACCCATCTGAGTGCATTTTAATCAATTCCTACCAGACAACCTCCTCATCCAATATCCCTCATGCACATTTTCATCATTGGAGAAACACATTATAAACAAGCAAAGGCAGTCAGAGCCATAATAAATACATTTCAATGCTTATCCAAATGTTAAAACACAGACAATTCCCCACACCCTCCCCCAGTTGATTTACAATCCAGTGAATTTTACAAAGCTTCAGCATTCCTATAAACATTCCAGGTGCACTTGCCAACCTTGAAGTAACAAGCTGCCCGTACATATTAAAGGGCTCCTTTGGTTCTGATTGTGTGCTCAGAGCATCTTGTATATAACTTGCTTCTGTTGATCTGCTTTAGGAATTTCTCCTCTAACCAGTTCACCCCTCCCTGAACTCTGTCACTGCAGTTTGATCAGATTCTCCTGGAGTAGCAGGATAATTTCTGTCCCCTATTTGGGGTGTAAAGAGGAGCACATGTGCTCTTATCAGAGGCCCCACAGGGCTTGAAATTTATCAGCTATGAGATAGAGATTGCAACTGATTCAGTGTCGCTACCAGCTAGAAGTCAGCTTGCAGTCACTTTGGATCTTTTGCCCTGTGACGTCACAGAGGAGGTCACGTTTCTACAATACCATTTGTAAGTGCGGAAGTGTCAAATTTAAGTGATTTACTTTCCTGCCCCAGAACACATGGTCAGATTCACCAGGATGCTCTGTCTGCTCTGCATGGCTTCAGAGCAAGGAAGCAGCTGCACACCCAGTTCAACCAGCCAGCAAGGCTGGGTTTAAAGCTGCTCTGTGCAATCCTATAAACCAAGCCCATAAAAATCATAAGTTAAAGGCCTGATCCAAAACCCACTGACGTCAACGGTACTGTCTCCTTCAACTTCAGTGGGGTTTGGATCAGCCTTATACCTGGCAAAAGTAACCATGTTTCTGAGTGAAGAAGAGATAAGCAAGAGAAATGTACATGTTTAAAGAAAGAAGACGGGGACCAATTATTCCCATAAGCCAACAAGGGCAGTGCACACAGTATAGGGCAGGGAAAACTGAGGTTAAATATCAATAAGCTCTGTGTGGGCAAAAGAGACCCGAAGAGCTTTGTGTAGCTCCAGACTCTGTCTCTTTCACCAACAGAAGGTGGTCAATGAAAGAGAATACCTCACCCACCTTGTCTCTCTAATATCCTGGGACCAACTGGGCTATAAACAACACTACAAACAAATATACCCTCTGTGATATTTAGGGCAAGAGAACAAGCTGTTAAGAGTGGTTGCGGACTCACCATCACTAGAGAAATTCAAAGCTAGGTTAAACATTTGTTGTTGAGCAACCGCATCTGCTAATAACCAGAGCGGGAAAGAAATTATATAGCCAAAATATGAAGTTTCCAAGCAGAATCCAATTGAGACAAGTTGGCAAGTGCACTCATTTACTAAATGATAATCAGACCCATTATAAAATACTTGCAAAATTCAGAAAAATCTCCAAACACACACACACAAATAACCCCAATTAAAACGAAAGAAAGTGGCCCACTGATGGAATGGGTGATGTGCAGTGAAGGGCCCCAGGTATCATTTTAGCTTATCTGGTGCATCTTTGTTAGACTCGCCATTGATGCTTGAATCAAATTACTGATTCAAGATCCCAAATCGAGTGCAAATTTGGTTTAAAAAAAATAAAAAGGTAAAAACAAGAGTCATTTAGAAGAAGATCCAGAATATTTGCTTTCAGCTCCAATTCTAGCTTTTGCAAACAGTGCTGGCCATTTCCTTCTCCAAAGCAGACCTACAGAAATCAGCACCAGACCCTTTGGTCCTTACAGTTGACTTTCCGAAAACTTAACCACATTACGTTAAATGATATCACATACAACTGAAGGAACCGGTTTGAACTGTAGCTTAAAAAAATGAACAAAAAAGGGTACTAGGATGTAGGAGAAGAGACAGCATGTGAGAGAGAGAGAGAGAAAAAAAAAAGAGAAAGATTTTTATCCTGGATCTGCTTCATAAATGGTGGGCTCTCTGGCTGATCAATGACCCGACAAAACTGACCAAGTAAAACATCACAATCCATGTTATATGAGTTGAACAGTTTCAAAATGCTAATAAGGAAACACCAATGCTAATGAATTCACTGGTTAGAGGCATGCAGGTGTGTGGTGGTGCTCACTACACCTTCCTGAGTCAGGAGGGGGTACCTTCAAGGATCCTAAAAATGCTCTGCTTCTAAAAGTAGACTTTTTTTGACATAGAGAAGTCCACTGAAATCACAAACAGACAGAGTAAAGGCAAGTAAGACACAAAACAACATTGAGAGAGGATCCAAGAGATATGCACATCTAGAAAAACATGAGAAATTCCACAATACGTGAATAGACTACAGAAGAGACAGATACAGAAGATCAAATCTAGGAGACAGAACGGTCCATACAGAGGTTTTAGGTTAACTAGAAGTGCTGGGATACCCTGGGACACCCTATTTTTGCAATTATGAATTATCGAAGAAACTACAATACCTAAGTTTAGGAGAATGCTAGTGAAGAACAACATTTGCACTGGAGCAAATGGATCAGTAAGAATAGGCAAAACCAGGGGTTGGTTACGTTGTCTGGAGACACGTGACATGGCTTTCACCCACGTGTATGGGGAAATAGTCAGATATGCGGTTCTGGTTTTGACCCATCGCTACTGATTGATAATTGTTTTTGAAAATTTGTTTGTTCCAATAATATAAACACAGCACAGAACCACCCAAAATTAACACGATCAAGGCATTTGCACAGGTTTCTACCACAGGTCAACTCAGGGTTCATTTTCAAGTAAAGTTGGTTGGAAAATGCTAAGAGGGGGAGATTAAATTTTTTGTCTAAGAATGTTCCCAATTTTTGGTCAAAAATAAGAAGAAGAAAACAACTCAAAGATTTTTCATCCATCTCTATTTATAAGCAACATCAGATATAAAGAGCTTGATTTTCAGAAGCACCCTCCCATTTGGTTCTTGAATAGAAACATGGGGACATTTTCTAGTACACAGATGTCTAACACCAGCAAATATTAATGCTTGCAAAGTCTTTTAGCACTTATATCCAGACAGACTTCTGCTCCACTCCATGTTTCTTTCTGAAAAACTGGAGTCAGCATCCTTTCAGTTTAAAGGTTCCTTCTCAGCTGGTATAAAACAAAATAGCTTCACTGATGTCAATAAGCCAATTCCCCAGCGGGTGTAAACTGGGCATAGCTCCAATGAATACTCTGATTTACATCATTTCATGACCTTGCCCTAAATCTAAACAATAGAAACTGATCCAGTGATTTGAGACCAGACAAAACCACAGAGACCTGAAGCAACATTGCTAAAAGGTTGAACTGCAGGAGACTTCAACTCTAACCATTAGCGAAGCAGACAAACAGAAGCTGATCCAAGCATATAAGCAAGAAGTCTGAGTTAACAAGACGTGCAGGGGTTCCGATGGAGGCTACAGAAGTCTTGTTGACTATAGTCTTTATAATCAACTGAGGAGTGTTCCAGATGTAGATTGTGGGTCAGATACTGCCATTTTTGCTCTTGTTGAGTCTAAACTTACTCATCAGCAGGTCTGTTGATTCTAATGAGTCTGCTTACATGTCAAGGTACTACCTAACATGAGGGTAGCAGAATGTGGTCCTAAGAAACTGGGGTGAGCAGGTGTTGTGCGAGGTGGAGACACAGGGCCGGCTGGAGGTATTTTGTCTCACATTCCGTAGAATATGTGATTGGAAGTGTCCACAGGCTCATTAAAAAGCTGTGTCTTCTGGAGGTGAGATCTCAGTATTAGCATATGCACACGGCAAAGCTAAGGAGGCCGAGGTGGTAATGAGAGGCAACAAGCAGCGTGTGTAATATACAGAGAACATGAAAAGGAAATAAAGCAATCAGAAAACAAATCAGCTCAGTAGACTGAAAGCTAAGAAATAAAGACAGGGATGAAACAGCAAGACACAACATGGGTCCTTTGATGTGCTTAACGATAACTTCTTGTGTAAGACAGCGGAGAAAAATCCAACCACCCAAAAGTTCCTGTAAAGGTTTAAACAGATGAGTCACTCTGCTGCAAATTAAAATGATCTATCAGCAAGTTACTCAAGGGGAAAAAGGAGAAATCAAGAGAAGCAAATAATTATGTGAGACTGACCAAGGATGTAATAACAGGGAGTGCCTGCCTTCAATTAAAGAAAGGCAAATTTAGATATGAAATAGTTTCCTGGGAGCAGTTAAACCAAGAAACTGCCACACAAGAGGGGGCTAAGGACACTTCAGATGAAATGTTCATCAAGTTTAGGAATGATTATGATTTAGGAGGTCATCTTCCGCTTGCTGTAACAAACAGGGTGCACTGAGGGGAGACTGTAGAACTTGACCTGTAGATGAGCAGGGCTGATGAGGAGAGACCGTAGAACTTGACCTGTAGATGAGCAGGGCTGAAGAGACCACTTCTCTGCATCTAAGAATTATATAAGGCAAATGGATACAAAACCAGAGACCACATGCCAGTCCACCGGCAGCAAGAGGCTAGAAGGAAGTGGGCACCTTAGAAAGAAACTTAACTGGAAATTAAATGCCTTCACCTTATTGCTCTTCCTTCCATCCCCTCTGATCCCAGCACATGGCTGGCCAGGTGGGCACTTCCCTTCCCCATCCTCTGTGGCTGTTGCCAGGCAACACTTGAAAGAGTTTTACCCTCAAACCATCAGAGGCTGGCATCAGATGCTCTCTAGCTTCCCCTCGGACTTCTTTGAACTGAGACAAAGTCTTTATTGTTTATTTCGTTATTTCTTGCTGCCCTAATTAAAATCTCCTGTCACTTTCTCCTGCCTTTAATTAGGACCATGTTTTAAAAAAAAAGAAAAGAAAACCACACATTTAAGCTTTTTTTTTTTAAAAGAAAGGAAAAAAGAGTTGAAAATGTGCCCTCTGAATTTAACTGATGTCCAAGTTTGACAATGGCTGGGCATTGAAAAACAGCCCCCTGGAGGATAATGACAAAGCTCCCATTGACTTGAAGGGAGCCAAGATTTCACTCAATAAGAGAAGAGTCGTAGGCTATGTCTATGCTACACTGTGCTGCATCACTACAGCCGTGCTGCTAAAAGGTGCGCAGTGTAGGCGCTGTTTGTTGGCTCTCGTGCAACAAAAAACGTCTACCCCCAACAAGCGGTGTTAGCGTTGTCGGCAGGAGAGCGCTCCAGCTGACAAAGCGCTGTTCACACGAGTGCTTGTCGTCAACAAAACTTGTGTCTTTCAGTTGGGGTGTTCTTTTAACACCTGTGAACGACAGAAGTTTTGTCTTTCACCTGCCAGTGTAGACAAAGCCTTTGATGGCTCTGGGAAAGTTGGAACAGTGAGGATATATGAGGCCTTTCACCTTTGTAGGTATATGTACAAAAGCTATAGCCTACAGTTGCTTTTAGGGTCTTTCTTTCTTATCTCCCACCCTCATCCCCAGGTTTGTTTTCATTCTTGGCATCTTCAGATGGACAAAAACTAGCCTATCTCCTTTTGCCTGTTGCAGTAGAAGGGGTCAGATGTGAAGAAACTCTTATAAAGAGGGAGGTAACTCAGGAAGTAACAGAAACAGAGTAGTCTCTTGATGGAACATTCCTTCTCTGTACATCCCCTCTCCAATCACCTGGGGCCATAGATAAAGCCCTGATGCTCCCCCATCTACACCCTACAACCCCCCACCATTGTGGAGTTTGCAGTAATTAAGTGCTAAGTAGTATTTGGGAAGCACAGGATTTAAGCTCCAGAAGCAGCTTCTTCTATAACAGGCAAAGTTTTCTGGAGCTAAATAATCACCTGGGTACTACGATCTGCAGCACTGGTAATCGTTTGGCCTTTTTCTCTCCCTTGTTTTGGGTTTGCAGCAAGGATAGCGGCAGCCGTTCCTTTCTGGGGCGGGGTTTGGCAGGAGGATGCAGGGGGAAAGACGACAGGTCAAATATGAAGTGGTGCATTCTGGGAACTGCTCCAAAAACTGAGGCCCAAAAGCAAACACAATTAAACAGGTTTATAGTGGTAGGGGAGCTATGAATTGTGCCATCACTGACAGTCTCAGAGGCTCGGGGCCATCTCCAGTTCAGCAAAGCATCTGCGCCACGGCTAAAAAGTTACAACAGGGTCTCATGGGAACCAACAGACACTCTCGGGACATTTCCAGTGTTTCCTAGCTCAGGCTGGGTCAGAAATAGCAGACTCATGTTTATGGAACTGCCTAAGTAATAGATGTCTCACAACCGGCCCCAGCAACAGTGTCCCTGAAAGGAGCAGGAGAAAGAAGTGGGCCTGGACAGCTTAGCCAGACACCTTATGGTCTACACTGCAATTAAAAAAGCTATGGCTGGCCTGTGACAGCTAACCTGGGCTCAGGCTAAGGGGCTTTTTAATTGCGGTGTAGACAGGCTGCAGCCCAAGCTCTGTGACCGTCCCACTTCAAATGTCTACACTGCAATTAAGCTGCTCCTTAGCCCGAGTTAGTGGGCATGAGCCAGCCGCATGTGTATCTAACTGCAGTGTAGACATATGCAGTGTCCTCTGATAGAGGGCAACATATTGCACAATCCCTCTAGCACACAGTAGCTGTAGCAGCACAAACACACACTGCATCAGGAGGGAGGGAAGAATGTACCTGTTTTGTAGCATTATGACTTGGGCAGGGAGGAGAATCTGCATTTAGAAAATGTTTCGCTTTGGTAAATTCTATCACTTCTCTTTCCATGACCTGCCTTCAGTAGAGTTAACACAGACAGCTGGGGGTTGGCTGGGAGGGACAGTCAGCTCAGTAGCTGGGCTAGTGGGGCAGAGAGGCACCGCTAGGTGAATGCAGGTCAGTGCAAGGGGTGCAGTCCTGAGACGCTTTGTTTCACCTTCGTGGCCCAGTTCGGCATGCACCGGCCACTGTCCTGAGGGCCCTGACCAGCTGGCTCTTCCATTCTATGTATGTGGTGGGGCAAGAGGGACCAGGAAAGAGGCAATCAACCTGCACACAGTGAGCCCGGAATCAAAAAGAGGTTTGTGGGGTAAAACTGAATGATGATGCTTGAATCAAAGCCAGGGAGCATGTATCTGAAAGCAGGTCCCTGGGGCAAACCTCACTCTTTGCCACAGAATTACAGAAGGCTAAATAAGGTCTGATTTACACCCTGTGCAACTGCTTTGATCTCAGGCACTTAGCAGCGGTAGCTCAGGCAGAATCAGTCTCGTAATAGCTATTCTCAGCCTGTCATATATTCTCCTGTTCCTGGAGACTGGCATTAACTGGCCTAGGCATTACCAAGCTGTGGATGGGCTAGGCACACCACAGACTGCAACGCCGAACACTGACCACGTTACTGCTCATCACCTAGGACCAGCCGCTTCCCTCTCACCCAAAGCTTTCAGGTCTCCTGCTCCTGAGAGCCATGCTCCTCTCACGAGGAAAACGACATCCTGGGTCAGATGCTGCAGACAAGGCTGCCAGCAAAGTCAGAAAGGAGGGAGCTATGCCTGCTGGAACGCTGTCAATTCAGGCATTAGATACCTGGCCAGTAATAGCCTGATACTCCTCTCCTTGTAGGGGCATTAACTGAAATGAGCAGTGGGATATCCCTACCTGAAACCCACCCTTTTTCTACGCTCCAAAGTGCAGCTCTCCCATGAGTTATCCCAACTCTTTCCTATTTTAGAATTCACCTAAAATAGCTACCTTACTTTAAAAACAATATCCTAAAATGAGCAACACTAGAGACTATTAGGACTCCTGGCCTGTTCAATATTGCCTCCTACTGTCCGAATGCCGATATTTCAGCCTGCTGCCCCTCTTTTGATCACCTTATACAAAACAGTGGTTGCAGTTTCCAAAGCACTGCAGGGATTTAGCCGCGTGGGAGACGTGTAACTAAACGCTATGGACTGCAGTGGAAGAGTCTCCGACTCAGCTATGGGGGAAGCTTGAAGCTCTTAAGCTGTACTTTCAACCTGGGAACTGTTCATATGAAATCAGAACATGTCATCAAGGCAGTTCTATTTTGACTGCATGTGAAGCAAGCCAAAGGCTGGACAGATGGATGCAGGTGAGGAGCGACCACTGAGCATCACAATCCAGGAGGGAGGCCACTTTGTGTACTTCTCAGCGCAACAAGAGTCAAAGACAGACCCGAAAATGAAAGTGCAGCAGCAGGGATCAAGTCTCCAAGCTGGCAACTCTTCAGCGCTATGTTTAAAATGCTAAAGCGTCAGGGAGGCAGAGCGACACAGCATTCCTGGCATAAATTCTGTAGCCAGAAAGCCTCAACAATTCAGGTCTGCACTTTTAATTTAGGAGCACCAAGCCAGCACCAAATGCATCAGACACACCCATATATACACACACACGTGCTGAAGTGCTATACCCCTGCCTATAAAACGCTATCACTTGCCAGGGTGCTGCCAACCTCTTTTGGCCCTTTCAGGAGCTCTCCACCAATTACACAATGCGTCGAGGTGGGTGCTTTAGGGGTCCTTCATTTTGCATGAGTGTTTGTATCAGTGTTACAAGGTGGGGTGTTCAGAAACCACCAGAAGATGTGTTATGTAATGTATAGAGAGCCTGACACATTTTTATATGGTCTAAATGCTCCATTTTCTTCGGATTCCCCCACAAGGACTGGAAGACATGCCCAGTGCCTGGAGAGGCGTGTGGTGATGGAGAGAGAGAACCTGCTCACTGAACAAGAAGTTTGTGCTGCCGCATCTGGCTGCATCGATAGCAGGACACTTAAGCGAAATCCCGAAGGCCTTGCTCAGACAATGGGCTGAATTCTGCCATTTCAATGCAGCCACTTCAGAGTTACACCAGAGTTCCTAGCCAAGTTTTGTCGAGTAGCCGTAAGGACTGAGTAAGAACTGCGTCAGGATTTGGCCCTTCACTAGGAGCAATATGGAATGGGAAGCGATGGAAGAATGCCCCAGAATCGAAGCACTGTAAGGGGAGTATCTAAACAGGAATCTATTAGCCGTGCAATGGGGGTTCCTTATCTGGTTGTGCCACCTGCTTATGCTACATGGATGTTTAAAGAGATCTCAGGCTACTATAAAAACCTCAGAGTGGCAGTTACTTGGATTCCACAAATGGGTTAGCTTGGGCCCCACCCTGAGCTCTCCCCCTCCCTGCATGGTACAAACCCCACCAGGACGATTACAAACGCAGGCTGCATTACAGCACTGAAGTCCGTCACTCACCTTACCACAGATGTCATTAATAGCTACATGAACGAAGATGGATGCTTCTTCTATGCCTTCCAGGTACACATGCCGATAGCCTGAAACACAGCGCGAGCACAGATGAAGGCCTCCTGTTGCGACGGACTTTTCATTTCTAACTACGGGGGGGGGAAAGGGGGGAGTTACAAGCTTTCTCCCGTCCCTGTCTAACCACTGAGCACTCAGGCTTGTACATCATCTTGCCACACTTGATTTGTGTGAGAGACACACACCATTTACAAAGTTTACTGGTGTTTTCCCCTGTCCATTCCTTATTTAAAAAAAAAAAAAAAGTCACACTATTTTTTTTCCACTTTACACTCTTGCTGCTGTCAATTCTGCAATGTATAATTGATTAGCTTGTCCCCGGCAGGCTTGGTGCCATTATCAATACTTCAGCAGACGTTACAATCATTACCCAGATGGGGGTTGTTGGGTCCCCCCTCTAAATAAACCTAAGTTTCCTCTGCTCTGATGGATAAAGAAAAAAGCTGCACACAGGATGCTTTTATGTGAAATAAGACTGCACAAAAAGCAGGAAATAGACAGAAAAAAAAACCCAAAAAACAAAATACTGAAAAATAAAAACAAACAAATCCCCAGACCTCACCAGCAGCCCATCTAGCAGCCTGCTTTACATTCATCTAGCACTGGCAGTAATTGTGGCCACTAGTGAACTGTCAGCAAACACAAGACCAAATGAGACTCCAGTTGTGCTCAGGAAGGCTTTTGAAGTTTGCCCACTGTATATAAAAGCCACTGTATCTCATTTACACTGTTAAAAGCCCAAGCTGCCAAATAAAAATAATACAATTGAGAAAAAAAATAAAAAAGTTGTAGAATGGGACAGAAAGAAATAGATCATTTACTGTAGCCTCTCCAGTCCAACATGCGTAGCTATATAGTGCTTCCTTAGGTTCCTCCTAGTCCTCTGCAATTCTACCCACTAGCACTTTTAAACCTGAGCATCGTAAGACATTCATTCATTAAGCTGCAGAACATGCCTCTGATAGAGACAAGGATTAGCACCCCTATTTTACAAGTGGGAAAACTGAAGCACAAGGGACCATATTTTCAAACGAGCTCAACATCAGTGTCCATACAAGTGAGAACTTCTGGACACTTAGCACCTCTGAAAATCTGGCCCGAGGAGGTTAAGTGACTTGGTCATGGTCACATGATGAATTAGTGGTAGATGTGGGTACAGAACCCAGGAGTCCTGACTACCCAGTCTCCTGCTCTAGCCACTGGCTCACAACAACTCCCCAGTGCAGATGCACATTTGTGTGCACACATGGTAAAGCTACACTGGGAGATAATTTCCTTGTCACAATAAAGGAATTTTATAGAACAAGGCCTCAGCCAATCAATCCTGTATGTCATCAAACAGAGAGCACGGCCTTACCTGGCATCATGCTGGTAAAAGCTATCGTCCTCTGGCCAATGAAATCCCGCCCAATTGGATCATGATCCCACACCAGAAAGCGAACCAGCGCAATCTCTGGCATGTGCACTGTGAACACCAGAGTCTCCTCCCACATTGGATTGAAACCTGGGAATTGGAGAATCAGCTTTTGTTATTTATACTGCAGTAGCAACAAACAGCCCCAGCGATGGACCAGGAACCCATTTAGTCCTTCCTATGTTGTGCTGAAGATACATCAATTCCTACATAGTAATGGTCACTCTAATCGACCATAAAGGCTTTGGTTCTGTATTCCTTACACATCCAGAACTCCCACTCCTATCAGTGGGAGCTGCAATGGTGTAAGAAACACAGGATTTTAATGTCTCTCAAACATTTTTACCTTCTCCGAAGGTCCACCGAATGCCAGAACAAAGAGTGACAGACCTGAGAAGTCTGGTCTGCTGGCTTCCAGTCTCCTGTTCTGATCACTACCCTTCTCTAACGAAGAGGAGTGTGATATAAATAAACAGATTTATCTGTGTGTCTGATCTCATTGCATCAAGACTGTAATTACACAACACTCCCTTACCTAGGCCCTGATTCAGCAAAACACATAGGAACATGTGTAATTCTCATTGAAGTTAACAACACTTAAGCATGTGCTAAATGCTTTGCTGCAATGGGTCCCAAGTTTGGCCTATTTTACCTCCATGTGACAAAATGACCCTTTGAACATCATGTCCAAGTGTGTACGAGATGGCAAAAGTGAAACAAAAAACAAACAAACACCCAAACCACGGACTTACCATTGTCATCAACTACTCTAGTTTGCTCTTTGTAGCAGTCCACTGGTAACCCTATGATCTCTACCTCTACAAATGGATCTATAATCTGGAAAAGAGAAAAGAAAGAATATTTTAAAAAATGAAAAAAAGAGAAAAATCAAGTAATATCCTTATCTTCACCACATGGGCATCACACGCTATTGCAGATGAAACAGGCAGGGTCATATGGGTAACTTGCGGCTTTGCTGCTAAAAGATGCAGGACTATATCACATTAAAAAATATAACAACTTTCATCATCATCATCATGTGACCACTTCCCCATTGATTCAAAATGGGCGTTACAGCTCACAGCAAGTTAACAGTTCTCTCTGTTTGAATATCTTTCAACTCAGTGTACGTCTAAACAGAAGCTTTAAAAATTTCTTCAGGGTGGTCACCATTGCAAATAAGTTGTAAAGAGACAACGTGCAAGACAACATAAACTGAGTGAGTTCAGGGAACGTCTGGTCGTGAAAGATCTGGGTGACTAGGGAAGCAGCCTGGTCCAGTGGATAAAACAATGGACTATGACTCAAGACATGCAGGTTCTGTTCAAGTCTCTGACTGTGGGCAAATTACTACTGCTCTCTGTGCCTCCTTTCCCACTCCTGCTATCTGTTTAAACTTAAGATCTTCATGACAGGGCATGTGTCTTGCTGGGCGTTTATACCAGCCTAGAACAATGGAGCCGTGATCTCAATTGGGACCTCTACGAATTAAAATTAACAATAGTGGAGATGAAGAATAGTAACTCGGCAATTAGTTAGACCCTAGGAAAGCTTGCTACTGCTTTCAGTCAGTGTATGCTGAACACAGAGCCTGTGCAACCACCAGTCAATACAGTCCCAGGAAGGGGAAGTAATTGCTGTCCACGAAACTGACAAAAACGATAAGGAAGCATCTCAAATCTGAGACCAACTAAATTGGGCTGACAAAACAAAAAAAACCACAGAGTGGCTGGACTGAGTAATGGTTGAATGCCAGAGTTTTGGTGTTCAGCAGAAAACAAATCTTCAGCACAGGGGATACTTTGTCACTAAAGAAAAACACAAGCGTCTTAGCTCCCTTCCTTACTGCTTGCAAGAAAGCTGAATGTTCAGTATATATGAACCTTGTTCATATAACTGTAGTCTGCAAAAGGCTCTGGAGCAGGGCCTCTCTTTTCACAACGTGTATATAGTACCTAGCAGAATGAGGCCCTGATAATTGATTGGGGCCTCTAGGTCCTACTATCTGGCTAATAAAATAAAGGCTAGGGTTTCCGAAAGCAGCTAAGGGCTTGTTTACACTTGAAATTCTACAGCAGCGCAGCTGCAGCATGTCACTGGAGACATTACCTGTGCCAGTGGGAGGGGTTCTCCCATCCCTGTAGTTTAATCTACCTCTTTGAGAGACAGTAGCTAGGTCGACAGAAGAATTCTTTCACTGACCCAGCCCTGTCTGCACAGGGTAGTTAGGTGGGCTTAGCTACACTGGGCAGGGGTGGGTGTTTTTCCATGCCCAGAGCAACGTAGCTAGGTCAACCAAACTTTAGGGTAGGTCAGGCCTAAGGGACTTTAGGGCACATGTGTCAATGGTGTTTCTAAGTCATTTAGGGTACGTCTACGCTGCAGTTAAACACCCACAGCTGGCCCATGCCAGCTGACTCAGGCTTGTGGGGCTGTTCCATTCCATTCAAACTGGATTTTTAAAATTCTTAACGTTTCAGTGAAAGCCTTGAAGCCCTGCTATATTTCAGGACAATATTTGTGTAAAGATTGACCTGAGCTGTGAAACTGGGATCCTTAAAGATTAGAGTTAGTCGAAAATTTTCTGACAGAACTATTTGCTGCTAGAAAAAGCAGATTTCTACCAGATATAATGACCATCACGGGTGTTGGAATCTGGAGTTTTGGGGCAACACCCGCTCATTATTTTTTGCTTTTCTCCACCCTCAACCTTTTCTCTGTTTTGTTTTTAAAACTTTATTAGGAAACTATCCCTGCCAAAAGGACTCACTTGTCATCACCCTCTGCTTGTGACACCACAAACCCCTCCAGAAAATCTAACTGTGATGTCACAAAGTGAGGTTTGCCTCACTTGAGGGTGGGGAATACACAGGCAGGAGAGAAAGGAGATGAACATTCTCTCTGAGGAGAAGACAATCTGTGCACAGCCTAAGTGCCCTTGGCAATTAAAAAGGGAAGTGAAAGAAAGATGTTGGCTCATTATTTTCTATGTGGAGCCCATGGCCCATTAATCTTTCAATATTAGCAGCTCCTCCCACCCCACCAATAAATACCGTTTGTATTACAGGAGCACCTAGAGGCTGCACCTGAGATCAAGGCCCCATTGTGCTAGGTGCTACACAGATGCAGAGACAGTCCCTATCCCAAAGAGCTTTCACTCTCCGCACACAAGACAGACAAAAGGCGGGAAAAAGGGAGACTATTATCCCCACTTCACAGCCGGGGACCTGAGGCACAGGGAGATTACGTGACTTGCCCAACAGGGAGTTTGTGGAAAACAACAACCCAACAATTCAACCGCACACCATCCTGCTGCTTCTGGTCAGAATCTTCTTTTGGATTATGAAAGCCATTCCAGCCTCGCACCTGGATTATGACAGCCATTCCAGACTGATCCATCTCTCAACACTAGCATTCAGGGAAAGAGTATTTCAAAGTATTCGTGCCAAATCCAAGCATTTCAGAACCACTCAGAGGTTTGGTTCTAGTTCTAATTCTAATGGGCTAAAGGCTCGAGGGGAAGTCTTACCTGGAGCCAGTTGTTCAGTCTTCGCCTTTCCTGAAGACTAATGTTTAATTAATAAAGGCACACTGGCCACACTCCACAAGCTTCAATTCAGAGCAGCAGAAGAAATAAAAAGCCCCAACACAGTCAAGAGGCTAAATTTTTTGCTCATTACGGGTTGGCTGATTTTGCTTCAATCAGAGTTGCCAGAGGCTTTCAAAGAACAAAATAAACTGCCACAAAACACACACACACACTAAGCCAAACCAGACCAAAGAACAGGCGAACAGAGAAGGCACACAATGCGCTGTGCTGGGGAGTGGGAGGCTGGGAATAGCATTCACACAGGCAGAGGACAAGAGGGACCCTCAAGCAGCTTCATTTGTCTTGCTGACGAGCTCAGTAGTTTTGTGCACTTTTAGGGGACGCAGGGTTTTGCTGGCTCTGTTTGGGAGTTTAAGTGCACTGCAGTGAATAGGGACCCATCACAGTGATTGAGCATCTTGGCTTTTCCTACACATCCTAGAGGCACCGTGTGAGAATAAAGCAAAACAGACTAACTCTACAATGCTTAAGGGAGGAAAGGCACCTGGTGCTCTTGGAAGCTAATAAGCTGCATGATATATTCGAAGTGAAGCTCAGTGTTTCCCATAGAAACAAATGCAAAAAGTTAAGGCCTTGTCCAGAGCAGCTCCCAGACAGACAGTCTCAGATACGAGAGCCTCATCCCCCGTTCAGCATTCCCCACCTCTCCTCTGTCTCCCAGCATGGAGTCCCGGGGCTTCGGTAGCTGTTGCCCGCTGATTATCCTCAACACCAGCTGCTTCTTCAACTGATTGGGGAGCGGGTCTTCAGAATTTGGGTTAAAGACACCTGTGGGGGCAAGAATCAACATAAAGGAGGACTGGCACTATTTTATGGATGGTGACATTTTCCTCGAGCTCTTCCTCTCTCTTTTCCCTGCTTATTTGACTCTACAACCAGTTGTTACAAACTGTACTTGGGAAGGTGCCCCACCCAGTCCCCTCAAGCACTTATAGGTACAAACATCCAAAAATGCACCATAGTCATTAACATCTTTACAAACAGGTAACACACTGGCACAGCATTTTGGACACTTTTCAGCACAGGGAGCACCAAGGACAAGTTAATTGCTTACAAAGGCCACTGGAAAGAGCTTTAGATGCAAACATCGAATGTTACCAAATTAATCACCAGGTAGTAGGTTACTGATCTGGTGGCACTGAGAGGTGGGGCCAAACCGAAAGTTGGATCTGAACAATCCATAATTTTGTGTGGTGGATTTCACACAAGGGCTGTTTAATTGCACTGTAGACATTCTGGCCTGGGCTGCAGCCTGACCCCTGGGACCCTCCCACCTCGCAGAGTCCTAGAGCCCAGGCTCCAGATTGATCCTGAATGTCTACACTGCAATTAAACAGCCCCTTTGTCCAAGCCCCGTGAGCCTGAGTCAGCTGTTGCAGTCCAGCCACAGGTTTTTAACTGTGGTGTAGACATTCCCTCTGTGACTTAGAAACCCAAGTCCTGCTGACTTTCAATAGGACTTGTGGCTCCTACATCACTCAAGTGGTTTTGAAAACCCCACCCCAAAGTCTGATGATTATTATGACAAACAATTATATAAACCCACATGCAGCAGGACCAAGAGATGTGTCTCCTGTGAGGGCTGAGTCCCAATCCTTGTACCACTTGGGATACCCGTCAATGCTATTCCAGCTTTATTTACTACGGAATCTCTCCAGTAGGATGACGTTTGGTTCCCTGTGCTGTGTTTTGTGGATTTAGATGGAGAGCAATTTGTCACCCCTCGAGGCTGCCGAGCCTGCCCAACTTACATTTACCTGTCAGCTGATTCTCTTTAACGAATCTCATTTTAGAATAAGGACAGTGCTGTGGCGGTTTGGGAATTCTTGCCTGACTTGGCTGGGCTGAAGGGGAGAAGATGGTGCCTTACAGAGTGAAAGCCTTACAGAGATCCAGGAAAGGGATATTTGATATACTGAGCCCAACTCCTCTATCACTGTGGATGCGAGCAGTGGTTAGTGTGTAGTGGCGGGTGTGTAGGTTCCTTGCTGCAGTCATGCATACTAAGGCACCATCCCTGGAGCAATACAATCCAAACTCCATTCAGGGGAAAACCTCCACAACTCCAGCTGATCGAAATCTGGACGCTGTAGAGAGGATGAGTCTTTCTCGTGTGTGGGGAGAGATATGGGCCTCATTTAGCTTTCACTTATCTGTGACTACCTTATATGACGTTTCATGTGACTATAGTTACACACAGCCCACGTGACAGTACACGCAGTCTCTACTTTCAAGAAGTAATAATGAATAGTCTATGGTGCATGTATTGCGGGAAAATTAATCCATCCCAACGCCTTCAGAGACACTTGGGGATACTGGGCCAAACCTGCTCTCACTTGCACCAATGTAATTCAGGAACAACTTCACTGATGTTAACAGTGCTCACGCCAGCGTAAGAGCAGGGTAAGGCCTGAAGTTTCAAAGGGCTTCCTAAAGCTGGAGGAAAGTGCCCAGCAGCTGTACATGTACTGTACACGTACACTCCCCTACCACTCGCACAACTTTGGAAACCGCTGGAAAAATCAAGCCCAAACGTAAGGAGTTACTAACTCTACTGCTTTCATTCCCATCGTTTGCTGGCACATCCCACAATGCATAGTAGTGCCACGCATCTTTCCCACATAAAGTACCGTTCCCACTCCCAGGAACCTTCCTCTTCCTCTGCAGTCCTCACTGGCTGGCTTTTCCTTACCTTGACACATGCACTTCGGTTTGAGGATATAGCCACAATTCCCATTGGCATTGAACTTGGCCCGGTTCAGCTGCAGCATTCTCCCCTCTGACTGATAGTTTAATGCAACTGTTGCAAAGAAGGACGCAAAGACATTAAGTCTGTTGAGAGCATTCACAGGAAAGAAAACCTATGTATGTTTTAAACTTTGTTCTCTGGTGACAGAGAGACAGAGATGTTGCAACAGGGACTCTCTTCTCCTTGTAAACCCAAGATAGCACAGCTCCAGGGACAGACACTCCCAAGAAGAGTTTTTCCTCCTGTCTGTAGGGTTTCTTGCATGTGGGGAGGCGGGCATTGCTTTCCATGTCTCAACCACCAGTTGCCACTAGGCATATGCATACTCAAGGCTTCCTACCCTAGAGACACAGACAATACCCCAGGTACCAAAGACCCAGATGTCAAGAGAGTTGGATGATCAGATAACCCAGGGGTCTTTGTTGGGGCTTTCTGTTCAGCCTCTCTTTCAAAGAAAGATACTAGGACCCCATTCATGCATGAGATTTACACCTAGTTAAAAAAAATAAAATAAAACAACACGTCCTTTTTGCTTACCCATCTGGCAGCCAGCATTCCAGAAGGGCTGGGGATTGTAATTGCTGGAATCTACACGATAGGAAGACGGATAGATGCGGGACAACTGGTGTTGGTTGAAACGCAGATATTGTGCTGGCTTTTGCTGGAGTATCTGGTGGGCCTTTGTCTCGCTGAAAGATGAGACCTGCCAACTGGAAGAGACTGCAAGGAGAGAAGAAAGTTAGAAGGGGATGACTTCCCCTTAAAAACAATCACCTCCAATAACAGCCCATCAGTTACTAATAACTCTCTTGAAAACACAACCTGATCAGATATGGTTTTCTCTCTCTTCCATCACCACATTTTGTTTCATGCATGGAAGAGTTAGAGGTGGGAAATCCAGGTCAGGTACAATAAGTGATCTCAACCATCACACAGAACTTGACCTAAATCTTTTAGGTTTGGAGATGGCTTGAGGAAAGTTGAAATCCCCTAATCCCTCAATATTTCTCTCTGCTACAGGTGACATGTGGACTCCCTGGCTCTGCTCAGGATCAGGTGCAGAAAGCATACAAGGAGGGCTAAAATCCCCAAGCAGCTGCATTTTGCAGAATCAACTGTTTTGAAGCAGCACCTGAATTTTCATATACTTAGCCAAAGTTCTGAAGATTTTCCTATTGCTTTGTAATGAAGATTAAAATTTCTCATGTAGTGATTCCTCTCCAAAACACCAAATTCTAGTTGGGAGCAGCATAAATTTCTTTTCAGAATTGTCCTGCTTCTTAAAGTGTAAACTGTCATATAGCAGCCTTTCTAGCAATTGGCAGTAGTCAATGGGTTCCTACATCACGTGGTTATTTTTATCCACTTTAATGAAGTTCCTGCACAAATCCAGATTCACATTGCAGACTCCAAGTCTTAACAAATGATGACTGGCCACTTTGAAATGACACAGATTTATTGCATGCAGCTCTACTGTCAAATTCCTCTTGGACTAAAGCGTTTATAATCAAAATTAGGTGCAAGAACATAAACCTTCCGTGCCAGTTTCCAAGCTCTATCCACAGCAGTGAGTTCAACCTACTTTCAGTTTCAACATCATGGATCCCAACAGACTTTGTATACTTCACCAGGTCAGAGAGAGCCCGGGAAAGCTTCATTGTTTTCTTCTGTCTGCTCATCCTGGGTGAATAAAACAAATCGTTTCCCATAAACTGATCAAGAGGCGAATTCCTCCCCCCCACCCCAAAACTTTAGTTTTTTTAAATAACTGGCAGGGTAATGAAATACAGGGAGGACTCTCTTCTAATAAGGAGGGCTGCCATGCCCATTCTGTTCATTCCTTCTGAGCACCTGGCACTGGCCACTGTCAGAAGACGGGATACTGGGCTAGATGGACCTTTGGTCTGACCCTGTATGGCCATTTTTATTTTCTTATGCCACAGTTGTAGGGACACCACATGAAGACTCATTGTAACGGTACAGGCTTCTGGTTAAACCAGCACTGGAAGCACCCAGAAAGACTGTCAATGGGCTGTTGGCTCCTGAGCACCTAAATCCCTTTGGAAGATGAGACTTAGGCATCACAACACTGAATACAGCAATGCCTAAATATCTTTTAAAATTTGGGCCAAAGAGCCTCATCTTCTTGTATGTTAATGGCCAAGAAAAGACTTGAACTTCTGACTAAGAGTTATAATTTAAGATCTGATATGTTGCAGATACTCTGTGCTGCTAGGCAGGAGGTTGAACTGTGGACTTTCCCTTTAACAGGTTTTTTCACCTGCAACTGATACGATAGGATAGTCCTTAAAGGACATATATTTTAAATATCAAAGAATTTGGTGCCCTGATCCTTCCCATTTGCTTCAGATTAACACCACAATGTGCTGAGTAGGTTTATGATTTCAGCATGGAGCTCTCTGACAATGCTGCTGGCTGCTCCACTGGTATTTTTCCAACACACCCTCTTCTGCCCTCCATTCAGCTCTCCTGGTAGCCCCAATAAATCTCTCCTAACTATCCCAACCTGATTTCCATCTGATCTCTTGCTTCCAGTGTCTGGAACCCATCAGACAATCTCATAAAAAAATCTTTGGCTTCAGGTGTTTTGAAGGGCTGATTTTCAAAAGCAAAATCAAAGCAGCACTTTGACTCTTTGGTCCAATGCCATTTAACAAATTAAACAGCCATGGGCTTCGTGCGCTCACCACAAACCCCCTGTGCCACAGGAAGGCTACCAGGGCTAAAATGCTACACCAACTTAAAAGACATCTTCACACTAGAGCTGGGTGGAATAGCGAAACCTTAAGCCAGGTCTGAACAACATGTCTGGCTCAGTCATCCACTGACAAATTAGGAAGAGCCATGTCAGGAGAATAATCTGATGATGGAACCACAAACATTTTGGATCTACCTTTACATGGGCTTCCCATCATACGGTTATAGCTCCCAAACTTGCTACACTTGTGTACACACCTTTGTAGAGCACTAAATTGCCAGGATTCCTTGTTACCAACCTGCTATAATGCACCGTGCCCCTGGCTAAGTTTCCTTGACAGTCTAGGTCATCTTCACCTTCTTCCAGGCTGGATGCCTTTTTCAATTTGCTTCCTTTTTTCTGCATAAAGGAAACAAAACCATTGTACAAAACAGGCATCACTGTTCAGCAGAGGCTTATGTAAACATTTAAAGGGTGGTGTGCGTGAAAAATGAAAACAGATTTAGTCATGTGTGCCTGAGTGCTAGGAGCAGAGCAGAGCAAACCTCCTGGGGTTTGTTCTGAAAAGTTGTATGCAGGGGAGCAACGAAACAGATGTCTGCAAAATTCTAAGTGGGTACTAGAAAAAGAAAAGGGTGATAAAAGGGCAAAGCCTTTGCCAGAGGATGGATCAGCTAGTCTGGGGTTAACCATTCACATGCAAGCAAGCCATGTTGGTGGTGTAATTGCATATGGTGGCAAATAATTCTGGACCCAGATGTTCAAAAGTGACTAGAGATTCATGGGTGCCCAACTTGAGGGACTTTAAAAGGGGCCCAGATTTTGAGCACGCATTTTGTGAAGAATTTTAGTCGTCTTTGAAAATTCTGGCACAGGAATTGATCCAGGCCAGCCAGATTTTAAAGCCACACCCATCAGACTAGCTGATCAGGCTGCCCCATGCAATTCTGCTTCATTCTTTCAAGGAGCATGTTTCCTCCAGGGAATGGGAAATGGTAACCTTTTACTACAAGATATTGCACTGTGCCAGAACTGATTTGTGCACATATGGACGAAACAGCCCGGTGTTAGAGCCTTTCATAATGGGACTAGAGATGCCAGCATGAAAGGTGCTGTCTAAAGGGGAATTATTACTGGTGCTACTATGATTACTATGATCAAAGAGGGCGTGAGAAAAGGATTCGCTTGTTCCATTGTTACTTGAAGTCACATTGCAATAAACTGCTCTACGAGAGTTTAAATTAACCTTACTGCTTTTCAGGTTGGATCTGATAGCTGGAGATTGTCAGCATTTGATGTGAATTTCAGCAAGTTGTTAAGAATAAAGGCGACTGGTCGTCTTGCCTGCTTGGCCATTGGAGTGGGACTCTGTCAGACTGTGTGTATTATATCTTCCTTCTCTCTCTCCCCTCTCCTCCCTCCCCACATCTGGGAGCTTAGTGCTGCTTCTGCTACCCAGTGCAAGTTATCTCTTGAGAGACTAACCTTGCGTTTGGAAAAGCTGCCCATCAACGATCGGCTGTACCGTTTGTTGGTGCTTGAATCTTCCCCAGATTCCACTTCATCCTCAAGTTTGTTCTATAGCAAGAAGAGAGCAAGAGAGACTATGAAAGGATAGCAGACAGGACAGCAGTGCTGCAGAGAACCACACCGAAATACATCCAGAAGTTTGAAAAATTCATCCTAAAACCTCAACATAACTCAGATTTATATCAACATCTCCCCTACCAGTTCAACGCAATACCTTCGAAGTCAGCAGCATGATCTTATTAACTGCTCTTTTCTGCTGGTGTAGTCACAGTCCATGGGCACTTTTATAAGAATCACATAAAGTACCCATGCACCAGTGTCTGGTAACTTCATTACGTTGTTCATTGTGGCAAAAACTGGGCGACAAACTGTGTGTCATGCACCAGTATTTGATTGTTTTGCAAGGCAGACACCGCTCGGATTTACTTCTCTCACAATAGCTGAGCTGTCTACTCTTTAGGATTAACAGGATCAGGTCAAACAATTCTGCTTATTGTTTGAGTGACTGTATTTTTGCTAGGATGTGTAATGATAGGATACCTCACAGTAAGGAAAAGAATTTTCTTATGACTCTAAAGGGAGGTTCTTCACTGAGGCCACTGGATGCAGACAAGAACCTGGGGTTCTCTGTCTCACTGATTGGCTCAACACAGTCTGTTCTGCCTAGTGCAGTCCCTGACCTGGACTACACTCCACGATACATTGCAAAACCAGCTAGGTTTAAAAGTGTGCACAAACTCAAGCCCTAGCAAGATTTGGGAAGCGGAGTTCTGTTTCTAAGCCTCGCTTAGGTTTAGTTCCAAGATGCTTACTAAGTAACCTGTCTAGAACATTTCTAATTTGCATGTAACAACCTTCCCTAAGCTCTTTGTGGCTAATTATAAACTCTAAAGTGGCAGTGCTTCAAGTTCATGCAGCTTAGTCAGTGGGCTGAGTACATTTTTATAAATAACTGTTATTATAAAATTAAAAATGTGAAATAACAGAATAGACACTTTTTTTTAAACAAAAAGCCCAAATTTTTAAATGCACTTTATAATGGAAAACAAATTCTGTTTGCTCGAAAGAAAAAAAGTCACCTGTGTATATTTCACGCTCCAGTTGCCTTGTGCTGGAGCCAGAAAAAAAGCTCTGTCTCTCTGACAATGCTGCTCACCTGGCATCACCATTAACTGTGTGCATTCAGCTATGGAAGCTGAAGTCATTAATAAACAATTTATACAGAAAGCTAATAAAATCCAACAAAGTAGATTGCTAAACACCTTTTCCTCCATAGTTCCAATTTGCATTTCCAAAGACTGCCACACTCCATTATTCATGTGCAATGAAAGATTATCTTCCTGTATCAAGCATTCACTGTAAAAATTGCTAATAAAAATATCTCATCCTTAAAAAGCAGAAAGATGCCTCTAAATGGACATCAACAGGAGAGATATTTTTCTTCATAAATAGCTTTTACATAAACAACACAAAGTACCAACAAAGACCTACGACAAAACGTTACAGCAGAGGGAAACATGATTTTCCTATTTTCTTAATATTCTCAGTCAGAAGCAAATCTTGGAGTGTTGTAAGAGTGGAACAACTTCAGTGGAGTACCTCTGGATTTATAAGCGTCCAAGAGCAGACTATGTCCTGTCTCTGGGTGCAGACAAAAAGAAACCAAACAGCACAGGTAGGTAAAAGTACAGTTAAATAGTATACGCAGGGCTGCTGGCATATCTTTGGCCAATGAAGATAGGGGACATTAATATCCTGAGACTGAAATAGGGAGGATATGCCTTAGGGATATTCATATTGGTCCTTACATGTTACGTCACATGACTGATATTTGACAGGACTCCAATATATGAAGTAAGCCTTGTCTTTGCTTCATTCTGTTATTTCCAGTACATATTTTGCTGCTCCTGATACATACAGTCCCACTGTTTAGGGGTCCCTCTAGTGCAGCAATGATCATGGCAGCAAACCAAGCAGTAGGTCACGATGAGCACAAGGAGAAAGATGGTGACAAGCAGGAACTATTCTCAGGTGTCTTTTGATTTGACCAACATTTGCTGGTTTGGATGCATCTTTATTTCACTAGTAAAAAACTGGTGTATACCAGATAAAACCTAAAGCTTACACTGTGCATTAGACCCATCAGCTGTGGTCAGCAAAGCGCTTTCAAATCCAACTCAATGCCAACCCAACAGCTTTCCAAAACAGAGAGGGAATAAACTTCGCTGGACAACCTAAGGACACCCAGGGTGCCCTGCAAACCAACTGAAGAAATCTAAAATGCTCCAAGTTATATGGAAAAATCCTACAGAACTGAGTAGTGATGAAGCCAATAGAGTTGATCTAGAACTATAAAAATGAATATCAAATTTTGAATGTAAGCTTGGAGCATTCTATAGCATGGAGAGAATTCTTTAGAAAGCTTCACAACCCCCCAGAGAACAGCTATTTTCTATTAAAATCTACAGGACAGTTCCCTAAGGGAAGCTTAGACTATCCTCACTCTTAATGCAGCACACAACAGAGTTTTCCAGGCTAAGAAAGCTTTGTGCCTCTAGAGGGCACCGGTCCTACACAAAGAAAGCTATACCACTTACTGAATGGCCATTGACAGTGTGAGGGATGAGGTGTGGGGGGAAGAGACCACGCTTTTAAAAAATAAATGTCAAAGAAAGAAGGTCTAGGTGGGTGAGGTAATATCTTTTACTGGACCAACTCCTGTTGGTGAGAGAGACAAGCTTTGGATCCACACAGTGCTCTTCTTCAGGGCTTGGAGAGGTACTCAGAGTGTCAAGACAGAACAGATTATTTAGCACAAGCAGTTAATACATATTTCAAGGGCCCATTCCCAGTGAAGTGGCCCATTAACACCACTTGTGTAGCTTGAAAGTTTGTTTCTCTCACCAGCGGAAGTTGCTCCAATAAAAGATATTACCTCACCCACCTTGTGTCTTTAATATCCTGGGATCAACTCTGCAAACAAAGAAAGAAGGTATCCAATTACTGGGATAACGAGGAGTCCGGTGGCATCTTAAAGACTAACAGATTTATTTGGGCATAAGCTTTTGTGGGTAAAAAACTCACTTTTTCAGATGCATGGAGTGAAAATTACAGATGCAGGCATTATTATACTGTCACATGAAGAGAACAGGAGTTACCTCACAAGTGGACAACCAGTGTTGACAGGGCCAATTCAATCAGGGTGGATGTAGTCCACTCCCAGTCATTGATGAGGAAGTGTCAATTCCAGGAGAGGGAAAGTTGTTTTTGTAGTGAGCCAGCCACTCCCAGTCCCTATTCAAGCCCAAATTAATACCCACGAAAGTTTATGCCCAAATAAATCTGTTAGTCTTTAAGGTGTCACCAGATTCCTTGTTGTTTTTGGGGCTACAGACTAACATGGCTACCCTGATACTTAATTACTGGGATAGCCTCTCTTAGGTGTGACCTGCATTAACTTTCAAGAATCTCTCTCCTCTCTAAACAGGGTCAGCTCCAGCTTTTTTGCCGCCCCAAGCGGCGAAGCGGGGATGGGGAGGGAGGAAACAAAGCCGCGACTGGCGGCACTTCAGCGGCAGCTCTACCGCGCTACTTCATTCTTCAGCGGCAATTTGGCGGCGGGTCCTTCACTCCAAGAGGCACTGAGGGACCCGCCGCCGAATTGCTGCTGAAGAACTGGACATGCTGTCCCTTTCCATTGGCCACCCCAAGCACCTACTTTCTTCTCTGGTGCCTGGAACCGGCTTGGTCTCTAAAAAGCCAAGACATCACATCTCTTTCATACACAGCTACTGCACTTTTAGAATAGAGAGAACATCTATCCTACATATATCGGCAAATTTGGGGTTTGAATTACTTAAATGGTTTTCTTCTTTAATATTAAAAATGGCTTTTAAAAATGGCTATTTCTTGTTATAAAATATTTATTAAGATCTCTTTAACAACTTACAAAAGCATATTACAAAACTGCATTATTTATAAATAGTTGATTCCTGACAATCTGTTCAGAGCAGGTGTAGATGTTGTTAAAATAAACGCTCATGTGCACTGAACACACGGAAACAGGCTGTTTAACCATGTTATACAGCTGCAGACAGTTGACAAATCAATAGTGATCTGACCTAGCCAAGAACCGAGGGTCAAGTCTGGAATCAAAAGCAACGGAAAATTCTAAAGCCTAAGCTAAAGTTAATTATCTCTGCTCAGCCGGGGGTTCTTGGGTGCCACCACAAATAGAACTGGATCATAGTCTTTGGTTCACTGGCAATTCCAAAAACAATTAAAAAAAATTAGTTTAGGGTTGAACCAAAATGAACATTTTTCAAAATTTTCAGCAAAATAATAAAAAAAATCATTTTTGGTCAAAGAACGTTTTGACAAAACCAAATCGTTTCATTTGGATTTCAACTATTTTTAGATAATTTTATTTTAAAAAATCAAAAATAGGAGAAATGTTGAAAACTTGTTTTGAATCCAAAAAATGAAATAAAAACTTGTTTTGAATCCAAAAAATTGAAATGTGTTTAGAAAATGTTGAAATGAAACATTTTTATTATTTTAGACTATTTTTCTCAGGATTTTTTTTGACCAAAAACAATTTGGCAGAATCAGCATGAATTTACTAAGTGTTCCAGTGGCACCTTATCTGCATTTTTGCAAAAAAAGTTCACCCAGCTCTACCCACAAGTATTCAGAGTCTCTATAAGAGCATAATCTAGGATCCCTGCTCCTGCAAACTGTGACATTTTCAGGATCATGAGAATTTTTCCATGCTAGGGAAGTGGTCTTGGAAATTGCACGGAGTCCATGGAACACAGGATCTGAGAGCCCAGCCCCACTCCAAAAGGTGGGTGGCAGGAAGCCAGGACCCCCAAAGCGCTTGCTCTCATTGCTCAATCAGGAAGCATTAGAGGTTACAAATAGGGTCTGTCAAACATTATCAAATTCCCCAACAACATAATGTCAGGGCAAGACTTTCAAGACCGAGTTGTCAGCTTTGTGTGCCCCTTGAACTGCCGCAATCTCAAAGGAGTAATTCTCTTGTCTTTGACAAGAAGTCCCCTCACAACGGTTTATCAACGACTGCAGGGTGACAGGCAAACCCCGCAGGTTCCGAGCTCAAGCACGTCTCTGACTGAAGTCACCAGAACATTTTGAAGGTTTATCCCAGTGCGTGGGCCCCTGGGGACACGAGCGAGAGTTCTACATGAGAACTAACTGCAGAAAAGGTAGCAACGGTGCTTCTATTTACCCTCCCACATGATACAACAACATGCAGACGCAGCAAGGTTCAAACTGATGGGAGAGGAAATACCCGTGTCCAGTGCTATGAACTAGCCTGTGGAATTCACTGCCACAACACACTCTGGAGGCTCAAGAGTTTAACAGTTTAACCATCCTCACACACAATAGTCTTCTGATTTTGGAAACACAAACTCATCTCTTTAAAACGAGTCCATCTGTGTACCTTTATCATAACAGACAATTCACTAGAACAGCCTCTTCCACAGTACTTCTGCCTTTTCCTGCCTCTCTCAGTGTTTCAGCACTTCCATTTCCATATGGCACTAGTCAGGACAGCCTAGCACAAGGAGGAGAAACAGTGACAAGGACAGGTCACTGAAGCACATGTTTCAGGTTAAGGGCTGACTTGGGTTAATCTGCACTGTTTTGCTCATCCCTAGCTGGATAATTTTTGCATTTTGGCAGTTCCTACCAGATTCTGTGCAAGTTCTTCCTCTATTTATTTCCAGTGGGGTAGCTCACCAGGGTGTGCCTGGGTCTTACAGACCAGACCAGAGCTGATCCCAGCCTGTAGCATCCAAATTGCCAGATGTTATATCTCAGTAGAGAAGTTTATGAAAGCAAAATACAGAGAAGGACAAGAATACCTCAGTGGACTTAAAACAAAGGAAGTAAATGAGCATTACATACAGAGCCCAGTGAAAGATAAGTGCCTCTGATGAATAGGGGTGAAAAATGTTAAATAAAAGGCATGTAAGCCATTTACCTTAAGGTCACAGAATAATAGAATATCAGGGTTGGAAGGGACTGCACAGCATGATCAAGCCACAACACCAGTAGGGTGTAAGGAACCTGCTATTCATGTCCTCGAGGGTTTCTACACCAAAATGGCAATGTTTCTTATATCAGATGAAACGAATCATTTCACATGCACACGCTTGGACAGAGTTGTGGGAGGGAAGAAATTATTTTTTTCCCTTCTTTCATGAATTAGATTTAGGACAGTTAGAAATTTCTTCCTCTGAGACAAGAGCCCCAAGATGAAGATTAAATCTGAAACGGAGAGTTTCAAAGGTGGAGGAAGAGCTCTGGGATGGAGTCTCAAACTCGTACCCTTCTATCAAAAGGATCTCAGAGAGGAAGGATGGTCTTGATTGCAGCTCATGAAGTTGAACTCATTTCCTAGATCCATCACAAACTCACTGTATGACCTTAGGAAAAAGTCACTTGATCCCTCTGTGCCTCAGTTTCCCCATCTGTAAATAGAGATAATAATCCTGCCTTTCTCCGTCTTGTCTATTTAGATTGGAAAGTCTCAGGGCAGGAACAATCACTTCCTGCAGCAAGAGGAGTGGCTCAGCTTTAGCAGTGATGGATTATCCTATAGCTTCATCAGTGCTAGTGGCCTCAGGTTGACAGAGTCAATTCAACACAAATTTCCACCTGATGTTCAGTTGCTGCCACAATAGATAAATTACACCAACGGACAAGGTGATGGAACATCTCCCTTCGTCACCAATTCATACTGTCAGCCTTTTACTTCTCTCTCCAAAGTGTTCTGTCAGAGCTGGGCAAAGAAATTATTCTATTTCAGGGAGGATTTTTATATTATGAAATTTGGCTTTGTTCTGATTCAGGACAACCCCCCAAACTTTAGACATTCTCCTTGAACGGGATTGGAACCCTGGAGCCAAGGTAGTCTGAGTGGCACACTGCCCCACACCCTGGAAGCCCAAGAGTGCTGGCTGCTGAGGAGCTGTGATCCTGGAAGCAGGGCTTCCAGATCCCTGGCATCCCACCAGTGGGTTGCTGAGAAGCCAGGCAACCATGCGGGCAGGAAACCAGACAAGACTCCACTGAAATCCTGCCTGGGTTCGGTCACAACTTCACTGAAATCAAACTATCTCCATGAAATGTTTCGCTTCTGATGAAGAGGCGTTCTCAGATGGAAAATGTTCCGTCAGAATTTCTAACCAATTCCCTACTTCCTATGTCTGCATTGTAGGTCCTGTCTCCCATGAGTCACAGCCAGCTTAGGGAGCCTACTGACGCCCTCAGACAGCCAAGAGTCAGACCCCAGTTTTAACCCTGGTGCACAGCTCTCCCTTTACTTACTCCACTGCCAAGAACAGAGTTTTCCTGACATAGGGATGCATTGAATATGTAAGATACATTCAACCCCTAATCCAGTGAAAACTGGAGATACAGAGAGGATTAAATGTTCCATCCCAGGGGTACAGAAAGCCATTACTCCACATCTGAACAGCTTTATTTTCTGCTGCCAAGAAAGAGGAAGAAGAGGTTTGCAATGATTTGATGTGAAGCTGCAGCAGCAGAACATCGCAGTGCTGCCTCCGGCAAAGCTACAGACTCAAAATATTTACACTACAAGTTTCCTCCTGCTGGAACGCGGTTCTTAGCTTATGGGCTATTGTTATTTAGCATTATGCAATGCATGATCCCATTTGTGCAAATCAGTACCGAGACCTCCAAGCGCTTGAATGTTTAAATGATTGCCACTGTATCTCTGCAGGCTGAGCCCTTCTGCTCTGTTCCTAGCGCTGCGCCTCTTCCCGAGACTGAATTATTTACTAGAACAAGGCTATCGGTAGCAGCTGCCCTTCAAAGTAGAGGCAATTCCCCCTCCCCTCTTTATACACAGGACTGAAGCGGTGCAAAAAGTAATGAATTAATTTGTCCATTGTGCCTTCCATAAATAGCTCTTCCCAGTAGGATTCTTTAGGAGAAGAGCCCTCATTTTAATGCTGTGCTACTATACTGCTTTGTATCATCTGATGTAGTGGCTGTTATGGGATACAGCTCAAACAGTGACCTGTTTGAAGATGGACAGCGGGGCATCCTTACGCAAAAGATTAATTGAGCCCATCTTCTCTCCCTGCCTTCTTCACCCCCAAATCCCCATCCAAAGAGAGCCAGGAGATGCACAGTGGTTTTGGTGGTGATGGGAATGAAGAAAGAGGGTTTATTATTGTTTCTATTCCAATACCACCTGCAGGTTCCAGTTAAGATCAGGACCACATTGAGTAGGAGCTGTACAAACACACAGCAAGGGCGTCTCTGCTTCAGACAGCTTGCAATCTCAATAGACAAGACAAAGAGGAGGAGAAAGGAATTGTTCATCTCTCCATTCCACAGACAGGGAAACTGAGGCAGAACTTTATTTTTAAATTAAGGCTGGGATTTTCTAAGGAGCTGGACACCCAGATTCTTTAAGCACCTTTGAAAATCCTAGCATGAGTCACTTTGCTGAAGGTCACACAGGGAGTCCATAGAAGCAGTGGGAACTAAACCCAGATCTGCCGAGTCCCACTCCAATGCTTTAACCATGACGTCATCCTTCCTCCCAACAAGGCAAAGGGCTAACACTTAGTTTTTCTAATCTGGACAACTCTGTTCTATCCCTCTAGAACAGTGGTTTCCATCCTTGGGGCCACAGACTATGTCTGAGATTTGTAAAGGGGGCTGCACCTGCATTCAACAATTTTAGGGGTCTGCAAACGAAAAAAAAAAAAGAGGTGAAAACTGTTGCATTAGAAGCATGTCTCCCCACTGCATTCGCAGCACAAACACAGCTCTGACCAGCACACAAAATGTGAGACCATTTTTTCTTTCCCCTCCTTTTACAAGCAAATCTCCAGCCATCCAGCAAAGTGGCAGAGATTGCTCACAACAGCCTCATCCATAAAAACAACAGGCACAACTTCTAAAAGCGCACACACAGCACCCCCATCTATTACCCATAAACCAAAGCCTGAGAGGAGCATGGCATTTATCGGTGCAAATCATTTTTCTCCATTACTCACCAGCTCTGGGCCAGGCTGTTAGCTCCCACCCAGTGCTCTTTCCTCATCTTTCTTCTTTAATGAGACAACCTGGCAATATTTTATTTATATCCTTTTTATAAATCTGGATTGGACTTGCCACGCACACTGCCATTTACAGATACCAACCCTTCAACAAAACTCAGCCTGGCCGGCCTCTTTCTCCCAGCCCCTCCCAGAAACGGGTGTGAGCAGTTTGCCACCTCCGAGCCCTGAACACAAGTTTCCAGTAACAATGGGGGTTTTGAATGAAATTAACTCTATCTCTCTCTCTCCTTTCCTCCTCTGCCCAGAGGGAAACATATTCCCTGCTTCCTACCTGGTGCAGTGGCAAGGGCTGTGTGTGAGCCGATAAGTGATATTAATGGTTTATTACAGGAAAATGAAAGGCTTTGCATGCCTCATTGCACTCGAAGCATCTGATGCCGCATGCTAAACGGTGACAGTGGATGTGGACCGACAAATATTTATTATGATTAAGGTGAAAGCCAAATAGTGCCAATAACGCTCCAAGCTAAATTAGCACCACGCGGCAAAACTGATTCCCCACCATCATTCAGGATTAACCGTGATTATGTGCCTGACTCCATCATCATAGAAAGCCTCCCAAATAATAAAACATGGACTTACAAACTAAACCCCCCTCAGACTGGTGCTGTGTCTGCTGAAATGTACTCCTTGCCCCTTGCAAAACCAGACAACCCTCTCTGCCCAGTAACATGATTATTTAACAGGCGGGTCTCATATGAACTCAAGTGACAATGCGCTTGGCACCATATGAAACAGAACCGGGTTTCAGGCAGAGACGGGAAGACTGACCAGAAAGCCTCAGAGTGCTTTCCTTATGCAAGTTGCCACACCTTTTACATTACTGAAAGGTAGCTATGGATGTACTGAGTGAAGTGCAGAAGGGACTTCCCCTATACATCTCTAGGAACCCCTCCTGCATTCCCTCAGCTTTTCCACTCCCAGCTCCTATGCAGCTGATTTGCGGCTCTTCCTGCCCCAGTGATTGTGAGCAACCAGATCCCTGCTATTTTAGTCTCAAACAGGGACTGCCTGCTCTATGGCAATTCTGTGATGGGCGCAGGCGTGAAACAGGACAAGACTAAGGATTCTTCCACTTGGGACATTGGACGCTTTCGCTGAAGTCATTGCCACAGCAACCGCCTGTGCTGCCACGGAATGATAGGACTGACTCCAGCTGCAGGGTCTGATGCAGAACCCAGCTTCGCGGTGAGGTCCACGTTGGACCGAACTCCCCAGCAGCCGGATTGAGAAAGTCTTCAAGAAGCAGAGATCCAGTTTCCATGACAGGAAAGCAAAGTATAGGAAAGTAGGATCGAAATATCAACCTCTGGGATTTAACTTCCCTCAATTTTTATTCCTCATGACACCAACATGAAAACAGGGACATGACTGCCTAGTAATCCCATGTAACCCAGCTCCCTCTTGCTCCAAATGCGTCACAGTTCTGTGAAACTGCAGCCTTCTCCACATCAGCCACATGCAGAGCAGCCTTCTCTGCTAAGTGGTTGAAGCATAGGAGCCAGGAGATCTGGCTTTCTGCTTCAGACTCTGCCCCAGACTTTTCTATGAACAAGTCAGTATTGTGCCTCATTTCCCCATCTGCAAACTGCAGATGGGATTTACTAGCATAACACTTGGGCTGTGAAGATTTATTCGTTAATGGTTGCAAAGGGCTTTGAGATCTAGGGATGGAAAGCACTAGGGAAGGCAAAGTATTATCATTAGAGCAGTCAACAGACAGAGCCTGCTAAGGAACAAAAGGAGCTCTTTGCAACAGAATGTCCCCATGCATCAAAGCAGAAAGCCACCTCCCCCGGAACTGAAATACCAGAGTATGACACAAGCGCCAAGCTGCCTTAAATAGAAGGGTTTTCAGAGCTCTCTGGGCAGCTTCAGCTGCTCTGTAAGACTAAGCAACATGTGGGTGTCCCTATTTACAAACAAAAGCATGCTGTTACTCTAAAAATACAGCCCAGCAGCTCTCTTGTAGTCGGCTACTAATACAACTCACACTAATAAAACCAGCCACCTCCACTCGCCCTGCATTTGGCAGTTCAGGCAGGTATGTCTCACAGGGTACGGCTGCACTGCAGGCTTAACTTCAGGCTCTCACCTCAGTTTTAGCCCAATCCCACTACTGTCCACACACACACACAACTCATAAAACCAGGTTTACCTGAGCTCACTCGCTCAGTTGGGGGTATAGCTTAGAGCCAGGCAGGACAGGCTCCGACCTGTCTACTTTGCAACATGATGCAGTTGAAGATAGATTGCAGAGCTTCGGTTTTGACAGACCTCCAATGCCATCCCAGGCCTATAATTTTCCCACTCTTTCACCTACTTACTTCCCAATCACCTCTATGTACTGGAAGCTTTCTGTTGGTTAATATACACATTGTCAAGGCTGCTTTAGACTTACATGCAAGAGACCAAGGGGCTGTGGGATAGAGAGAGACAGACAGAGAGGCTGTTTTGGCAGTGATATCTGCCAGTTATAACAAACTGTCAACCTACTGCAGCTAGGTCCTTCATGGGCATATGGAAGGACATGCAGGATGGAAATATTACAGGCTTTCCTGATGACTCACTCCTAAGAGCCTGGCTACTTCCATGACATTAACTGGAGCCAATCAGAAAAAGAGATTCACTGAAGTTTTTACTTCTCTCAATTTCACAAGCATCCCTATAGTTAATTAAGTTAGGGTCAATCAGAGGAGTAAATCACAGTGATTTCCATGCAACTTAATTGCATGATTAAGGACACTAGAACAATAATTAATAGAAATCTCCCAAGAAAGCTGGCTCTCTAGAACTCCTAGGTGTTGCCAACTCCTGACATGTTATTGCAAGTCTGTCTGTAAAGGCCTAGCTTCTGGAGTCATGTGATTAGACAAGAATCTACACCTTCATTAATAAAAGGTAAGTTTTTAGATCTCATGATTGCAGAGAGAAGCTGGATAATGTGAATCATAAAGGCTCAAAATCAGAAGGCAAATAAAAAGAAACTCAAAAGTATCACAAAAATTCATAATTTGGGGTGGAGGAGAAGGGCCAACACCTGATTTTTTAATACTTGAGATTCCCAATATGGTTTCTTTCCAATTTCTGATCCCAAGAGCTTTGAGATCAGCATCTGACTTTTTTAAAAAGAGGTAGGTTTGGCCTTATTTGCCACAGTTTTTGGCGTGGTGAGGGTTCAACCACTGTTAATTAATATCGTTTATTATCCCCCCTCACTGAAGTCAAACTAGAACTGGAGTTTTGCCATGGATTTCAAACAACAGCAGGCTTTAGCTGCTGATTCTTTAAATTCCCATGATGAGATGTCTTTGCATACACAAAGAGTGACTCCGGTCTATATTTAGCTATTGCATATGGTGAAGTTCAACACAGCGTATTCAACATGAGGCACAAATTTGTTATGTTGCCAGCAAGGATATCTCCCAGGCACACAACGGCCACTGCAGCACACACTCAGAGAAGAAACAAGGGATTCCAGTGGGACTTGGCATCAACAGCTGGAATATTATTAGTCTTTTCGTGGTCTTGTCTGCTGCAGAAAGCACCACAGAACTACAATTCTGTAAATAATTAATATTCAAATGGGCAGTCAAGGCTCCCATGCAGCCAGCATTTTTAATAAGGAAAAATATCAATCACAGTAACCTATACTTTTTTATACAAAGTTTCATGATTTATAAGTTGAGATCAACACACTTGGGAATGTTCCCAAATCAAAAGTCATGCTGGTTATTACAGTAACACACCTTCTTCAGGCTAAAAGACTATTGGTTTTTAAAAGGAAAGAAGAAGACACACTGATTAAGCCAAAAAAGGGAAAGAGGGCAGAGCTGAGGGCCTTAAGTTAGGCTTCTAAATCCATATCCAAGTGCCCAAATAGAAGAGACCTAATTTAATAAAGGTGTTGTGCATGCTCCAATTCCATGGGTGTCATGAGAGTTGCAGGTGCTCAGCACCCGTAAGCCAAGTCAGTTCAATTTGGGAGTCTGACTGTGTGTTTAGAAGCCTACCTTTAAGCATGCAGCTCTGGAAATGTAGACCTTCATTATTCTTAAAATTTATTGTACTAATGTGCATCAGGGGAAGAGAGAGAAACATGAAAAGTCAACTCTGATATGGGTTGAGAAAGACAAAGGATTTTCACCTTCTTGATGTCCAACTTTTGGCTGAGTTTCCCAGATGGTGGCAGAGTGGCGACTGTAAAATTGTTTGGATCTTCACAGTCACGGATTTTGGATTCCTTTATCAGCGAGTCAAGTTTCTTCTTTGCTATATTCTCTACTCGCTTCCGATTGGTAGAAGCCTATCAATGAAATACGGTCATTAAACGAGGGCACAACAAGAGGCAACACAAATTAAAACAGTACATTAAGGGGGAAAAATAAGAAGAAAATGAGGCAAAAGAAATGGACTGAGGCTTTGCTCTAATGGACTATTATTAACTACTGCTCCCCACGCTAATAGCCCAGCCGCCTCTTAGTTTGTACACTGTGAAATACAGTAACATTGTCAGTTATCTGCAATTATAAGAGTGCCCAGTGTTGGGCTTCACAGCAGATACGTGCGAAACCCTAACCTGAAGCCACAATGGAATGAAAGTTAAACATTTTGCAAATTAAATAAATAAATAAAAATGTAACAACTTCTGGTTGAATGGAATCAAAATCGCTTGTCAGCAAGGCTGCTCATGTGGCATGGACTCTGTTACCAAACCATTGATATGCTATCTGGAAATAGCTGGTATTGAGGTGATTCCTTGGAGACCTGACTAGTGCAGGCTCCATTCTGTAGTATTCATTTCCAAAAAGTCTGATCTATTTCATGACAGTGACTGCACTTTGCAATTCTCAAGGCAGTTCAAGTTTTGCAAACCCACAAAGGCTGAATAAAACATGGCATTTCTATTGCACATCAAGTCTGAGGGAATATAAAGAGCTCAAAACCATCAACTATTTGCTGTAGAAGAGCTTGTGTCTGCAGCCACAGTGCCTGCAGGATTCAACTGGAATGGGAGCAGCTGGAGAATCAGACCTTCCACAGTTAAAAGGCAGCATTTATTGCATGTTCCTGCTCCCTTCTTCCATTCAGGCTGCTGAACGACCGAGGTGAGGAGTAGTGTGGGGGAACAGAGATGGAAACACGGTTCCCTTTTCTAGCAATGCAGTTCACATGGAGCAACTCCCAACTTCAGATCTTTGGAAGGTTTTAAACTCCGCCCCACACACAGTTTGTGTTTGTTCAATGGGCCTTAGAATGTCCTGATTAATTCCATCAGGAGACAAGTTGTCATTTCTCATGTTTTCCAAAGCCTCACTCTAACGTGAGCCGGGTCCAGCAAATCTGGAATCCCAGATGTTGGCACAAGTCAGACTAAAACAAATTGTTAGTTAATGAAGACAAAGATGTAAGCAAGGCAGGGGCTTTATGGAAAGTAATGTGCCCAGCTCTAAGATGTAGCAGGGAAAGCAGCGGAGCCTCTTTATAAGGAAGAATGTCTCTCTTACTAGCTTCCAGCTCTCTCTGCCTGTTTGAAGAAGGAAAACTTCCTTCTTTTAGACAAAAGCTCAAGCGAGAGCTGTGTCAAAGAGGGCTTGAGAAAAGCTACCAATGGGAGAGTAACAAAAGTTTGCTTTTGACCAAGCATCCAGAAACGTGAGTGTTTACTTGAACTGTCTAATAAAGGAGGCTGGAAAGCCTGCGAGAACAGGTTCTTGAAACACTTCCTGGTTCCAGCAGGGATGTGGAACTGGCTCCCTTGTTGCTTTCTGATACGGGACGAGTCCAGGGAACGAAGACAAAGGCAGGTGGGAAAACACGAGGGAGAAGAACAACAAGCTGCATGAACCTGGCCAGTGGCAGTAAAAAGGCTCAGTTCAGTTTGGGTTGAAGTCTGCAGACGTGGGTATCTCTAGCTGCTCCGTATACACAACCATAAAGGCCGGGGGATCAGATTGTATAGTTCATGTGACTGTGGGACTTGTAGTACAATTTGGTTTGCTTTTCACCTCAATACCCTCCAACAATTTTTTCTTCCCTGCTCCACATGTTCATTCCTTGGTAACAGGACGGATTCCAGTGTAAAGGCTGGCAGGCTAACCTCTACCACCACCGCAGGTGTACAGTACCTTCCACTTTGAATGGATGTAATGCCAGGCAGAGGGAGAGACAAAAACCATGGAGCAAAGTGTCAAAACATCGCAGATCTCAAGATTAAGGGGAAAAAATTAAGCGTGCTACAGTAGAAATATAACTAAACAAAACCAATTCTCCTCCTTAAGATGGATTTCAAGGTCCTCCCCCTCTTCCATGCTAGCACGGCTCTAAGGAGAGGTTTCTCTTCTAGTCCTAAAACAAAACAATTGCACCCACAATAGGAGAGAAGGAAATAGTCTAAAGGACAAAAATAAAGGGCCGCAAATGTGACACATGTCCAAGGCAATTTTGTTTAATGTTATTAAAGATTTCTGCTGTCCCTTTTATATTAAGTTTCCATAAGCTGCAATGCCATATTCACTGCATGCCAGAAGATTAAGTGTCAGAAGAATTTTACTTCTAAAAAGGGACGAATGAATAAGGTATTTTCAGGCTGAAGTAAGCAGAAATGAATAGCTTATTTTCCTTTTAACACTTTTTTACAGTTAAAGCCAACTAAGCACAGCTTCGGCATGTCAAAAAGTGCTCAATAAAAGGACCACTGAAGCTGGGGAATTTATTCTCCAGAGAAGGCCCAGTTTGAGATGGGATGGGAAGCACTGAAAGGGGGCTCAATTTTTTTGGATGAATACGCCACTATACAACCCACCAAGGTACCAAACAACCTGCGCGCGCGCACACACACACACACAAACACACACAGGAAAGTTAGAAAAAAGCAACTGGACTGCTGTTACCCACTGTCATTTGCCATTTATTAAGCAGCTGCAGTTCTTTTTTGCAGTCTATTCTCTGACACATGGAGTGTCAAGTTTAAGAGTTACAATGAAATTATATTAAATATATATACACACACACACACACACACCCCTGTAGGTATGACTCTTTCCCATCCCCTCCACAGGGTATCTTTGTTACATTTAATATATACACCCCAACATTGATTGATTTTTCAGAGGTTCCCACACTTGCACTTCTCAAAAGACTTCAATGGAAGATTAAAGCTGTGCAGCATTTCTGAAAATGAGATCATAGACATGCATTGTAGGTCTCTCTCTCACACATGCACATGCAGACCCCACCCTCGTGGGCCTGATTTGCAGAACAACTGAGCGTCCCCAACTCCAGAGGAAGGTGACTGGAGCTGTAAGTGCTCAGTACCTCTGCAGGGAAGAAGGAAAAATAAACCAGGTCTGTACCTACCTGGAACATTTGATACTAGAGCTGGTCAGAACATTTCTGACAAAATAAAATTTCTCCAAAATGTGCAATTTTGTCAAAGCCAAACCATTTTGTTTGGATGCAGACTGTGTCACAGTGTTTTTGATAAAAGAGTGAGACTCTCTTAACTCTATAGCATGGGCAAGCCAGGTTCAAGTCCCTGCTCTGCCTCAGTCAGAGACATTTGGGATGAACAACTCGGTTTTGAGTCAGACATAGCAGGGACGTGAACCGGAGTCTCCCACATGCCATGCCAGGTCAGTGGCCTCACAATGAGGCCACTCACTCACTCACTGAGGTACCTCTGCCTGAACTGAAAACCTCAGGTTCTGATACTAAGAAAGACATTCAGATAATTCCATTTTTGTGAAAAGTGTTTGAAAGTTTAGTTTTCCTCCCAAATTCCAATGCAGATCGACCACATTTTGAAGCCTTGAAAAGTTGCCGTGAAACAGATTTGTTACCCTCAGGTTAGCTCTCTCTCTCTCTCTCTCACACACACACACACACACTCCTTAAAAAAAGTCTCACAAACTTTGAGAACCCTATGTGCCTGAACCTACTTTCTCATTCCAGACACTATATGAACTCAGCATTCATCCCACCGCAGTGGAACAGGGCAACATACATTTGTATTCATGTATCCGTTTCACTTACATCTCCATTCATTAGTTTGCAGTCGTCATCAATCTCATCAGCACTGTCCTCATCAGACACTTCCCCTTCCTCTGCATCATCACTGATGGTGGCTGGAAGTTTCTTGCCCTGGAAAACAAAAGGATTAGACAGGCAAGCCAACATGCATCTCTTGGTACGATGAGAGAAAAATGATAATGTGCAACTGAAGACATGAGAATGGCTGGGAGTCCAGAAAGGTTTTCTGGGGTCTGTGGAGTCCATATATCATGGGTTCAATTAAGTTTAAGGTTGTCAGGTGACCTGCTCAAAAACAAGAAAGGACTCTCCTTTAGTTCATATTGTAGGGAAGAAAGCGTTCCACCTCCTTGGTCCTTTTGCTGTAATTCTTACCTTGGCCCAAGGTGGACTGAACTAATGCAAGAAACCTAGTCAGGAAGGAAATGGTTATGAGGAGAGCTGCTGCTTGGGGCCAAATTTTCAGAAGAGTTCAGTGTCCAGCCACTCCAGAGGTTCCCAAAGGGAGCTCACGCATGATGAGCAGTTCTGAAGGTCTGGCCATGGAATCTCAGACCTAAAAGGGGACAGAATCCTTCATTGGTGAGTGGACATGGCTTGGAAAAGCCTAGCTTCCTTCTCACATTACATATACACCTAGAAAAAGGATAGTGCCCATCTATTCTGCCTGCCCAAAGGAGATACTTTCCCTTCTATTGCTGCCCATCTCCCTCTCCTTCCTCTAAACCTAGCTGCTACTGCCCCTCACAGCAGCTGCTATGAGTGGGGACTCTAGACGTCATAGTAATCTTCTACTTGTGCCCCAACTCACAGAGTAAAGGGTGGCAGAGGGGAATGAGCCTGAATTACAGCTTCAGGCAGTGACCTGGACAGATGCTTGAAAGTTTGAAAGTGACTTGGAGCTTTTTCAAGAAAGGGTAGAATCATGGAACCTTTCAGAGCCTTCTGGACTAAGAGTCATCATTGCTGCTGAAGGGCAGGATTTAATGGGGGCTTAAATCTCCTCAACGGATGCCGATCACCATTTGCAGTAGCTGAAATGGCAGCAAAAGAACGAGCAGGAGCTGATGATATTATTTAAACAGCTGAGTCTCCAGCTGCCCTCTCCGTTCAGTCCACACAGGAAAGGGATTTCATTCATCCGAAAGGGCAGTCACCAATACTTGCCAGTACAAAAGCAAACTCAGCATGTGCAATTAAACCAATTAACCTGTACAGCCCCAGCAGAAACTCTTTGACCTAGTAAGAAAATATTCACACCACCAGAAGTACAGAGTGTGTCAGCCCAGTGCCCCAGCATTTCTGACTCTTCGAGAATAGCAGCAAAGGTAAAGTAATTCATATTGAAACTACGGACATTTAATAGATAAGTAATATCAGCTGCAGTGCGATTATTCCTGAAGACAGGTACTTATAGCTTTGTTGAATTGGAGCTGGGCAAGCAGCATTCACTTCCGGATCAGTCTGAGGTGAAGGCTTGGTTTGAGACCATCATGCCACTCTATGGCAGTTCATCCCCTGCACAGAACCATATGTCTCATGAGATTCCTTGCACTTCTTTAGTATGGGGTAAGTCAGAAATGCCACAAGGAAATCTTCTTAGGGCATTTCCACTTGGGTACAAAACTTGAAGCGAGAAGGATGTGAAGAATACAGGGGATAGAGAAATAAAGCCATAGAAATAGGTTGCCCCAGGGTTTTTTTCAAACCTCAAAGATTGGCATAAGTTTCGAGTGGTCAACCTTGATCTAAGCCAGGTGGCCATCCCAACTCAGAAAGTAGCTGATTGGAGCCTAGCTCATCTCAGTCCCAGGGCACTCACCACAATATCTGCACTCACCAGTGTGTCTCTCTGCTTCATTCTGTGTTATATTAGACCTGGTCTACACTTAAAAATTAGATTGATCTACCTATGTTGCTCAGGGCTATGAAAAAATATCATGGCCTGAGAACTGTAGTTAGGTTGACCTAACCCCTTGTGTAGACGTGGCTAGATTGATGAAATAATTCTTCTGCTGACCCAGCTACTGCCTCTCTGAGAGGTGGACTTCCTACATCAATGGAAAAATCCCTTTCATTGGTGTAGGATGCATCTACACTATGGTGATATAGCAGCACAATTGTGCCGCCGTAACATACCCTTAACCCATTTGTTCTGGTTTCATTCCATCTCTAAAAACATGCTTGACATTTCCAGTGGCCCTTTGGATAGATTAGCCTTGAATAAGTTAAAAGCAGCTGAAAGTTATTTCTTGTTAGCAGGTGCCTAGGAGATGACAAGATTTGAGGAACTTGTGCTAAGTATCTAATGGACTCTAATAGTCTTGAGATTCACCTATTGCATCTGTTATGGAGATGCCAGTGTCCTGTGCACCAGAAATGAAACCCAGACCTAAGCAGGTTAAAAGAAACAAAGAAAACCCCCATCTTTGAACCATGGAACCAGTTCAAGAATATGGCAGGCAACGTAGGTATAGCACAGAGAGATTTTAGTTAACTAACAAACAGCTGTAAAGTTGTTTGGATTCCCAGGATAAAAGAGGTGCTAAAAACCCTTTATTATTCTGGACTGGAGAGGAGGAGAAAGGCTGGCAGAATGGAGTGAGGAAGGCTGCATGGCTGCATTAATATTTAAACCTCCACAAACAAAAGTGATTTATTTTTTAGTGTTTGGGGCCTGCACTCAGCACCATGTAAAATGAATCTCCCTCATGAGCTACACTGGAAACCCATCATTAAATGTTGAGAGTAGGGTAAAGAAAAAACATTTCTATTTCCACCCTTACATTGCTATGTTTGATTTACCATCTTGTAAATCTAAGAACACACATGGACTTCAGGAGACTTTGTTTTTATACATTTAGTGTTTCCAGTAAAAGGTGCAGAATGGCTGCGATGGCTGGTTTGGATGCACATCTGGAATCTACTGCCAGTCATGGCTAGCATCCCACTGTGCCTCTGCCCTGTTACTTGCACAACATGTAGATAACAGGAATCCAATCGGGAATGAAGAGACAAGTTAACCAAGCACAGAGGTGAAAAAAAATACACAGTTGATCCAAGACTGGCCCTGCCCTCTCGAGGCAAATTTTACAGGCTACTTCACACATGGCATTAGCTCTTGATTGATGCTGGAAGGGTTCCACAGAAATGCTGAATTTAGCTGTAGTCAAAGAGTTATTTATCTAGACAGGTAAAACCTACTTTAAGCAGCGACTATTTATAGTGCTTCAAGGAAGAGACAGATGGAACAGCCCTGGCTTTGAAAAGAATTAGGGACCGGATACAAACACTCCTTTCAACCAGGCAATGGAGGCGGCTGTGCACATCTTCATCCGGCTGCACAGGTAAGCTCTACGTCCATGCACGAGGGGCGAAGTATGGAGGGGTGGAGAAGCAGTCCTAGTTTGGGGAGTGGTTGGCCTAGGTGCCTCAGTGGGTGAGAGATAGAGCCAGGAGCTGACCCCAGAGCTCTTCTCTGGCTCTAACATTGCTTAGACCACAAACCTTCCCTTCAATGAAGCCTTCAGTCTGAAATTGCATCCATACAACAAATTTGTGCAAGGCAACAGCTTGGGCAGTAAGTCACAAGGGGCAACTATCAGCTTTACACTGTATGATTTACCACCTTAGGTTCTGTTTCAGAAGTGGCGTCAGAGGTAGTCACAATCACGGATCCCCCCCTTTTCTGCATCCCACCCCTCCACACATAGGCGACCCTTAACAGATCAGATCACTCGGAGCCTTCTTCAGCAAGAGAAAACACACCCCTTCTCCCACACGAGTTCCTCTGAGGGGCATCCAGGTACTCCTTAAGCCACAGTGAGCAAAGGACAGAAGTTTGACCCCGGCGTTCCAATGAAGCCACAAGACCCGCCAAATTAGCACCCTTCCCTTTCATCTGGACTGTAAGAAAGCACCTACAATAGACCTAAAAGTTTAAGACATTTCCAAAATGAGCCGGAACAGCTTTGGAGGTAAGGAAAACTGTTTACATGGAAAACGCCTCACTGAAAGTTTCATGTCAGTGAATGCATTACTGAGCCAATAGATAACACAGGCTCCCTGAAACAGCTACACTGCTTTATACTTAACAGAGAACAGCTCTTATATTACGTCAGTCTGAGGGGCCATTCATGCCGGTTAAGAACATATTCCTCTCAATGAGACATTAGTATTAAAAGCACTTACGTGCTCCTCCCCCAAGGAAGCAGAAGAGATATCAGCAAGAGTATTGGTGCAAGAAAATACTCTTACAAACAATTTATTAAAATAATTTACAGCATGAGCAGGTGCAGTGAACCAGGATTCTAAATCCTATAACCCTGTCACCTCTTATTTATTTCCCCCCCACCAAAAGATACCCAGAGGCATCAGAGTCGACGTCACAAACTAACGGCCTGAAAAATGTTCGCTCGTATAAAACACAAACAAGCACATACAGGTGACATCTTCCAATTCACAGAAGAGCAACTTAATATCTAAGTGAGAAACTGTGATGTTTTGTGCAAATGTAAAATGAATACAGAAAACATCAAGCCTACAGTGAGAGCCAGCCAGACATATTTACCTTAATTTGGGTTATAAAAACAGAACCTCCTAGATGAGTTGAGTGAACGAAGCTCTGATCACCACCCTACCATAGCAAAGGCAGCAGGGGGTGCAAGAACAGGGCAACAGGCACTCAATTACCCACTGATATAAGGTGATGGGGAGGGTGCAAAGGGATGGTGTGACAAGCACATTCAAGTCCTTCTTCCTACCATCCCCATTAGCTGTGTTTCATCTGGATCATCACCTGGGTTTTTACCAGCCTTAGATGTGAGAAAAGCTGTATCATGTATTATGAATAGAGCTGGCTGAACTTTTCCAAATTGCAATTTTCTGTTGACAGTTTTTGGTTGAAATTTCAGTTTTCAAAACTGAAAAAAATAATTCAGCAAAAAGTTGACAAATTTTTCAGCAATGTCTGGCTGTAGGTGCTATGTCAGGGGAAGTTCTCTTCAGCCAGAGCTACACTAAAGAAAAAAAAAACAACAAAAAAATCAAAAAACCAAAAAAACCCCACGGAGATTGCTCTTCAGCCCCACTTGAGATGGTGTGATGGATATTTTCCCACACCCTTTGTACAGTTGGCAGGTCCTTCCCACATAGCCTGGTTGCAAAAACGTTGGTGGTTCAACCGCAGCTGAGAGCTATTTTCAAAGTGCTCTCCAAAGACAGTGCCCATAGAGCTTCCCTAGGCACCGCCATAAGAAATGTCAGCTTTGAGTCTCTCCCCAGTCATCTGACAGTAAATCATTTCCAGTTATGGACACAGCCATCATCTACGGTGAGCCTAATATCACAGTCTCTTGGGACATCTGTGCCCATTGTCAGTCCTTCCCAGTGCTAGGAACTACCCCTGCCAGGTGCTGAGCTTCTCCCACAATCCAAACCCAAGAGTGTGGCTCAGAATCCAAACCCGGACCCCAGTGTGAATAACGGCTACTCGTTCTAGAGAGAGGACCCAAAATCCGAGGTGGAATTTTGAGCGATTTGAAATCTGGATCCAAGTTCTGTGACTTGAGAGCACCTCTAATGAGCTGATTTAAGTGAAGCTGCAAGGGGCTCATAACCCAAAAAGAGCTTAAAACCACCAAAGAAGAGAACTAGAGAGCAAACACAAGCAGGTCTTTTACCTTCACTAATATCTTTCCTTTAAGACTTTCTGGGGAAGGGAGTTTGGTGGAATCCTCATTGCGCACTGAAGACAGGTCCAGTTTGTCCCCTAGGATTTCGATCAGATACTGAGCCATCTTCTTCTGCTGGAGAACGCTGCAGTGGTTCTCAATGGATAAAACAACAGGATACCTGGAAAAGAAGCAACCAGGAAACATCATCTGCACAGTCAGCTTTTTACAGAGCTGATGGAGAAAGAACCATTTAAATCCAACCAGTTCAGCAGCTCAGTCTGACTAGGGACAGTTACTGATACTCTCATGGGATTGATTCAGCCAACTAGGGTACAGGGTAGTGTCCTGTTACAGATCCAAAACTAACTGCAACCTCTCAGCATATCTTGGTTTTCATGTCTGGGGATAACGTTTGCCTATGTGCTTCTCACAAGATGGTTCTGTGGAGACTGTTCCTGGATTTGAGAGAATAAAAGCACTATAGAAAGTGTTACGTTTAATAGTCACTCATCTAGAGATTTTCATCCATAAATCTACAGGTGCTTTTACCAAGGAGAGTCAGCATCATTATCCTGTATTGGGAAACTGAGGCAGTGAGCAGTAAAGTGACTTGCCCAAGCTTTTCTAAATGCCAGACCTGCATCCTATTCACTTGACCACACTGCTAATCATCATACACTTTGGTACAAAGTCGTTTTTACTTGGTTTTTTAGGTTTGCAACAAACAATTTCATTTCATTTTTTAAAAAATCAAAATTATTTTCAGTCGGTATTCTGGCCCCCAAAGGATTGTCCTATTACAGTGGTCCCCAAACTGAGGTTCGTGAACCCCTGGAAGGTTTGCGAAATGTTACAGGGGGTTCTCAGGAAACAATTCCCTAATGGCGGACAGAGCTGTCCCTAGGGATCCTGGGCAGCACGGGTCAGCAACATGGAGCCCCTGGACTTCCAAGAGCTAAGCAGATCAAAGCAAGCATGTCTATCACACTGAGGAGATTTAAACTTCAAGATTCCTTATAAGAAATGGAAAGGGAGGTGGATAGTTTTTGCTGTTTTTAAAATTAAATGGGCAGCTAGTATTGTTTTTAAAATTATTATGAAGAACGAGTTTAAGCTTTGTTATAATGTGCGCTGTTTGCCTGGACTGCTCAAGCCCTGAATGCTTGTGGAGGAGGAACTCTGAGTTGGCTTCTTAAATACCTTCATGCTGTTTCACATCTGATACTCCTTGATGAAACATAGGAGCATTGTCTTATAACAGGCTTATTCAAAGTGATACAAGCTACAAAAGTGAGATCTTGGAAGAGTGTTGCTGTTTCCATAATGTAATAAAAATACTGTAATGATAAATAATAATTAATACTAAATAGTGTGTAATAAGCATGTTATAAAAACAAATTTTATATTTCCAAGATCCCTGCTTTTATAATTTATACTCAGGTGAAGGAGAAAATCCCTGGAAATATTCATTTTTAGGAGGGGGTTCGCGAGATAACATTTTAATGAAAGGGGTTCACAGGTTGTTAAAGTTTGGGAACCACTGTTCTATTAAAATGCTTACCACTCATCTGGTCTCTAACAGCCTCACTTTACTCATAGCATATTTCATTGTCTGACAATTGCGTAATAGCGACAGGAGTCATAAGCAGCTTGTTGACAAATACACAGGCAAATTCTAATGGTGCCTTATTCTATTCATGATCACGGCAGGGCTCCAGGCCCATTTTAAAAAAATAGATATGAATCGCTCTTCCAAAGACAAGACATTCAGAGCTGACAAACAGTGAGATGGAAAGTCCCATAAAGATGATGGCAGCTCGATAAATGGAGTATGAAATACCACCCAATTTATCCAGCACAGACATTCTCAGGTCTTATAATCAGCCACCTCACTATAAAAATGGAAAGTGGGCAAACCAGAGCCAACAGACACTATTTATATGACACCATTCATTTGGATGTTCTTGGGGATGCATGCTTCTGCTAATAGATCAGTGATCTTTGGAGCAGTTTAAGTCAGTGAGAGCATTTCTATGGACTTCAATGGGCTTTGGACCATGTCTACAGTTCTTCCATTTTTTTCCAAACTGGAAAACACAGACAGAAGGTTTAGGATTTGGAAAGATTAATTCCAGACTGCTCCCAAACAGGAACAGCATCAAAGATATGTGGACCACCTACAACAGCACATTGTTACTTGGAGAGCAGGACTCAGTTTGAAGCTAAACTCTAGATTATTGTTAAGTAAAGACCACCGAAAAGAAACACACACACAGGTGGAACTACTGCCAAAACAAGTTCATTATCAAGGTCTAACAACCTAGACAGCATCCTGTAAAGGGCACACCTTGGAAGCCCATCAATTTTCAGCGTTATTTTTCATTTTCAGCATCTATTTTTGGGTCCTTCTGGCTGAGGCTAGGAAATCACATTGCACTCCTTAGAACTGTCAAGGAGAATTCATAGAATTTTGAAACCAAGGTGATCGGCACTATATATAAACCAAAGCCAGATGAATTCCTGTTTAGCTTACAGGTGACATGATTCTGGGACAAGTGCAGAATCCAACACACAAAGGGATTTTTTTTTAAAAGTGTGATTTCTGGAAGTAACACAGATGGTGGGATACAAGTGTGTGCTCTGTCACCTAGCACCTCAAAGCCCTGCATTAGAAGGAGAAATTACATTTTGACCTGGATAAAAAACACACAGGACAAACCCCCAGAATGGTAGCTAATTTGACCTCAGAGCTTTTGCCAAAAGCTTGCATCTTAGTTTGATTTTGCACCAGTCTGTACTGTCCTAGGAGATTTGCACTGGGGAGGAGAAGACCCATAAATCCCAATGCCTTTGCTTTTCTCTGGTAAGCCATCTGTTGGTCCTTACTAACAAATAAATAAAACATAAATAATTAATGGTAACAAGGTCCCAGTTACCCCGCAAAGAGGCATCTTTCCTTAATGACACTAGGAATTACCAGCATTTTAAAGGCACTTTGGAAGCTAACTTTCTTGCCTTCTGTTCTTTTTTGTCCCAAAACCCTCTTGCAAACAGCTGGGATTTTTCAAGTCACCAGCATGTATAGTAAAGTTGCTTTGGCTGAGATGTCAGGAACAGCTTAGCTCTATTAAGGATGGCTGACTGGCTTCAGGGCATACTTAGGGACCTAAACCAATGCTCAATGAAGTCAACAGAGATTTCCAATTGACTTCAGTGAGCTCTGGCTCAGATTATCAGACCCTTAAAATCCCTAGTAGAGCTGGCCAGCATCTGTTTGATGAAACTTCATTTAGACAAAGCCCAAATGTTTTGGAGAGCGGGCTGTTCTGACAGGAAGGTTTTTGGGAGGGAAGGAAGAAAGCCAAAGAGTCTCTCTCATACTTTAGCCTAGTGGTTTGGGCATTGGCCTGGGAGGTTGGAGACCACCGTTCAACTCTCCCTGCTCATTCTGAATCAGATAGATGCAGGATGCAAAACTCTACTCTGAATCAGGTAGAGAAGGATTTAAACCAGGTTTCTCACATCCCAGGTCTAACCCCACATGACAGAGAGACACACCAGCACATAAAATGGCCTTCCTGAATCAAAAAGCTTGGGCTTTCATCAGAAAATGGACATTTTGACACTATTCTGTTTTGCAGACATGTTAGAAAGGTCTGGCTTCCCTTCCAGTGTGGAATGAAAACAAGATTTGAAACCTCCAAAAACTGCTGCCAAATGGAATCAGCACCCACGGGCCTGCTCTAAAAAGTACTGAGTAAGGGCTAGTATCAGCAGGAACCTCCTCCCCATATGCTCTCTCCACTGAGGCACATCATGCCCTCCAGTGAAAAGACAAAGATCTGTGGCTGGTGGTATATGGGATACGGCTGAAAACATCCACTGCCTATAAGCTGAACACCATGAACAACGTACTGGGGAGGAAACATGGCACTGCAAACATTGGCGCTTCTGCAGAAGCATGCTACCTAAACCAGCTGCCTAAACAGGGATCTAGGACCACGCAGCCAGGGGATTCCACAGGAGGTAGCAGCAGGCTGGGTACGTACTCATTCCTGATGAAGGCATATTTGTTGATGGTTTCAATCACGTCTTTGAAGAGTATCTTGGAGGTGAGGGTGTATCCATGGTGGACAATTGGCTCGCCGTCTGGCCCGTCCCAGCAGTCAACTGCAGAGGGGAAACAAAGGACTCATTTATCTTTAGATCTTAGGATCATAGATTATACTCCACGAGTGTCCAAACCATGGGTCGCAAGCTGCGTGCATCTCTTTTACAGTTAAAGTGCGGCTCGTGGAGCCCCCCACGCTCTCCCTGTTCTCCACTTAAAAGACAGGTGTGGGGGGGGGAGGCCTGGGACCTCTGCCTTGCAACAAGGTGGTGGGATAAGGCCTTCTGCCCAGTGAGGAGGGGGGTCTCAGGGCTTCAGCCGCACGCAGCACTCCTCCCTGGGCTCAGGGCTTTTGCAGGAGCGGGGCTGAAACCCTGAGCCTCAGCAGGTGCACCCCAGCTCTTGAATCTCTGAAGATTGTCATATGCGGTTCAGCATGTTTGGCCACCTCTGTTATAACACATAATTCAGACAGACAGACAGACTCAAACCCATTAAAAAGAGAGCCAGAGATTTTCGTGGTACTGGGCACATCTTGCCAAACAGCATAACCACCCATTACAGTAGCATCATCCTGCCAAGAGTGACTTGGGGCCACGCCTCTGCGAAAGGTGCTGAGAACCTGCAACCCAGCCACAGCACCTGCCCCCACCATCTCACAGCTGAGTGTAGGCTTGCCCCCCCGCCCCACCTCATGTGTGTCTCTCCCTATAGATCGCTGAGCAGTTTCCTCTGCAGGCACTTGCTTGCCATGAAATTCTGTTGTGAACAGATGACCCAGATCCCTTCAGTTGAGAAAGCCCCAAGCAAAAAAGATGTTCTTTTGTGAGTGTGGAGGAATATCTTCCTGGGGAAAGATATTAAAGCATAAAAAGCTCATTCGAATTCAGCACTAGAATAGAGAGCAGATTCTCAGCAGAGCTCCTAAGGGTAGCAGTAATGCCAAGATCTAAGCACCTCCGTCCCTCCCGTGAATTCTCCCTATCCTTAGACACACCTACAGGCATATTTCCATGCAATGTTTCATTCCCCTGAAAATGTGTCACCACATCCACAGAGCTCAACCTGAGCAGGCTGCCATGCTTACTTCCTGGAAACTGACCCTCTATATAGTGGTCAAGACCTGGAGACAGGGACAACATGGGTACTGCTACCTAGAGGATACTAAGCTAATAGACTCCACGACTGATTCCCCAACAACAAATAACAGACCCACTGCGGAGTGCAAGGGCTGTCACAACATTTTCATAGCTTGATGCCCTTTTCCATACCTGGGACTCCCTCCAACTGAGCCACAAGGCTGCAAATCCCTGGCTAGTATGTATGTGCACCAATGCCCTGTATGAGATGGAATCAGAATGGCTCAACCATACACCACAAGCCCTATGCAGCGAATGGAGAACTAGCATAGAATAGCTTTGGAAAAAGAGCCTTCTCCCTTAAAAGATGGATTCATAATTTTTTATGAGTATAAACAACAACACTGACCTCAAGCCTCTTCCTATTGCTGTGTCATGGAAAGTGTACCAGCGAGGAGGCCATAAATACTGCTGTCATAGAAACCCAGTCTTACCATTGCTTATAGAGGAAATGCACATTGTTCTCATGATTCTTATCCTAAAAGACAAGACACACAAACTATGGAGTCTCCTGATTACCTCACAGTTATTCCCTTCTGTCTTTACCTTCCACGCAGCGGCAGCCAGACTGCAGCACCCAGGCGTACATGTCCACCCTAGACTGAGACATCAGCTGATCCCCCATGAGGTAGGTGTTATGGGAAGAGGTGATGAAGTAGTGGCTCAAAGGTTGGGTCATGTCCTGGTTCACCTGGTAGTGTTCTGGATTGAAGATGTCCCCCGACGGACTCCGTGTGTAATTGGTGAAGCCTGTAGGAAAAAGCGATAGGCCAGATCAGCGTTTGTTGTTCTGTTTGAGAGCAGAATGTGAATCAGAGATTGCTCGATATAGATCCTCCCTTATCTACATTCTTCCTCTTTCCCAACACACACCAGTCTGACACAAACACCTCTGCACCCCATCTGCTGTGAAACAGTCTGAACACCAAATTCTCATGAGAGCAGTGGTGAGTTTTCCTTTTACAGGATGGAGGGTTTGGACTCTTTCCATGTCTAATGGGCTCATTGAGACTCAAGAAAAAGCAAGCAGAGAAACTGGGAGGCCAAAATCACCTAATTTCATAGTTCAAAATCAGTAATCAGAGAGATGCCACAGTTATACAGCTGTCAAAGTCCTTTTGAATTATGCAGTCTAAACCTCGGCCACTGACCATTTTGGAAGCCTATCAGCTTCGGCTCCATAAAGACAACATTTCTACAACCATTAGGCCAATGACCCCCAAATGGCAACACCAAGTGGTTCCAATCCCCTGACCTGGGGAAAAACCAGCCCCAGTTTAAGAGAACTCCTGGTTATGTTGGCACCCGAGATGATGGTACAGAAGCAAAACCAAGATGCTCTGGTTCTTTTCCTACATGATGCCTTTCAGAAACCCTTACTTTCCTTTGCAAAATGACAGCTCTCTGATGGGAATTACTCAGCATATGGGTCTGTATAAACAATGAGACAAATGCACCCACTTGAAAAGCAATCATGTCTGCTTTTATAATGTGTAAATGAAAAGGTTATTCATGCTTTTCTGCTCCCTCTGTGTTTATTCCCAATGTCCACTGTTATTCCAGGAGGTCACCAGAGATGATGCTGCAAAGCTACTAACCCCAGAGGAAAGGAACTACACTGCAGACAGATTGTTAGGTAGAGTCGCTAGGCCTTCCTTCTCCTATAACCCTACTGAACAGGCTTTTTAAATGCTCCATTTTGAGGTCAAGAGCTTAGCAGGATGCAATAAAGGAATGAACATTTATACTGATAAGAAGAACATTCAGAATTTCAAGAGCAACGATTTTAAGATACATTTTGGAAGGAATATAAACCTCTCTACTTTGGGGCTTGATTCCTATTGGGAAACCTTCTTCAGGGATAGGTGATCCCATAAGTCACAATACAGGGTTTCTTGCACCTTCTGTGGAGTTGTGGTGTGGGTCACAGTTGGAGTCAGGATACTACACGAGACAGACCCCAATCCTCGGATCCATTTGATCCAGCCTGGCTGTACCTACGAATGTTGTTTTACTCCCCTCAGTGGGATTTGAACAACAGCTCAGAATGGTCTCACTCGCATATCCCTCTGCACTCCCAGAAGGGTAACATGTTGTTCCTCTTGCCGTCTTTCACATACCTAGAAATTGCCAAACTAGACCAGATCCAAGGTCCATCTAGTTCAATATCCTGCTCCAGCTGTGGCCAGTACCAGATGTTTCAGAAGAAGGTGCAAAGAAACCCTGCAGTACCATATATGGGGGTAAACTGTCCCGTACATTAGGTCTCATCCTGGTCTCTAATAATTAGGGATTGGCTTAAACCCTGAAGCAGGAGGTTAAATATCTCTTCCAAACAATTTTACAAATTAATTGGAATAACTCCGGCCAAGGGGATTAGAATCAGGATGGAGATCTTTTCTCCAAAAGGTAGCCAGTCCAGGTTAGGTGTTACTAACCTGATTCAGCTCAGGTTAGGTGTCACTATTAGACTTAGAATGTAAATTCTTCTGGGCAAATACAGTCTTTTTGTTACACATTTGCACAGCACCTAGCATCATAGGGCCCTAGCATCTCGGTGCTAGAAAAATATAAGCAATATGTCATAACAGCAGCGATAGGATAGGTGGCCTATGTGACACAAAGTTAGCTGGGCAACAGAACTGGAAGCCATGTGAAAGTAATCTGGTTTTATGTCACAGTATTAATTCAGACCAGGTTGATTAAGGCTTGTGTACTTTGACCCACAGTTTCGCTCATCATTCATGACAGTGTGCGTCCAGGTTCCATTTGGGAGACTAATCCTAATTCCTACTGATCAACTGGGTTATCGCCACGACTGACTTCTGACAATTAATGTCCTCTACGGACAATATATGCCACAACTGACTCGTGATCTCCAATACAGTAGCAGCCAGATCTATGGAGATTTAATTAGACTAGAAAAGCTGACCCAAATGTCAGATTTGGAAGTGAAAGGCTGCAAGACAAATCCGAGTTACAGAACTCCTAAGTATATTACTATATTGAGAATCTGAAACTTATCTGGCACAGTCACAAATGAAAGCATTCCATCCAGAGCAGCGGATGCTTTCTCTCTAGCAAACGTACTATAAAGCTACAAACAGTTGATAATTGGTCTTAAATACAGGTCCCGACAAAACACACAAGTCCATAAGCCTTCCATCAGCCTGTCCTAATATTCCTTCTACTTTTCAGTTGCGGCTTCTGTATCTCTTCAGCTTTCTGATGCTGCTTGGTCTAGCTCAGCAGTTGGCAACCTTTCAGAAGTGGTGTGCTGAGTCTTCATTTATTCACTCTGATTTATAGTTTCGTGTGCCAGTAAAACATTTTAACGCTTTTAGAAGGTCTCTCTCTCTAAGTCTATAATATATAACTAAACTATTGTTGTATGTAAAGTAAATAAGATTTTTAAAATGTTTAAGAAGCTTCATTTAAAATTAAATTAAAATGCAGAGCCCCTTGGACCGGTGGCCAGGACCCTAGCAGTGTGAGTGTCACTGAAAATCAGCTCGCGTGCCATAGGTTGCCTACCCCTGGTCTAGCTATATCTTAATGTTCCCAACAGTGCTGCTCTTTGACTTTGTGTCCATGCTTGGACTGTGACAGATTTGTCAGTTTTGTTGCTGTAACCTTCGGAGCAACCAGTCCTTAAACATGTTTTTGCATTCACCTCGAAGGTCTGCAGTTTAAAAAAAAAAAATTAAAAACCAGACCCCAGCATAGACAGAACTCAAAACTGGCACATGGCTAGAGTCTGATCATTAGTTTTGAGGATGTATTGTTTAGAGTTTGTTTACTGCCTAGATTTGATGATTCAGGTTCATTTTATTAAACAGATGCTGGCCAAGGGTTGAGCAGATGGAAGCCTCTGGAGACCTTTGCGTATCCGTGAGATGAGTTTGGGAGACAGTAGTCTCATCCCAGTCCCTTGGGGACATGACAAACCCACACTACTACTTGGCACATTCAGAGCCCTCCCCCAGCCAGGAATTAGATATTGAGAGAGCAGTGTTGCATGTCAGGAGTAAAGGTCATATGAGATTGTCTGGACCAAACCTTGTCCCCCTAACTTAGCAAATCCAATGTGGGTTCACTCCACAAAGAAAGGCAGGATTTGAGGACCCATCTCTCAGGGGCTGCTGGCGTCCTGCACACTACAGAGTGCTGTTCCACAGGTGTTCCCTGCACCAGTGTCTGGAGTATGAAGGTTTCTGGTTGGTTGAGCCCTGATTACATAGATGCACTGGCCATTCTCCTACACGCAGAGGGAGAGTAACAGCTGCAGGGGTTACTGTCATCCATGCAGACAGGCTCCGATGCCCGTCCACAGCCTCCAACGTGAAAGGATTCCTCTCTTTCCTCCAACTCCCATGAGAGCCTTCCCGAGAAAGTCTCAGCCCCCAACCCATCTGGCACGGCTGTGCATTGGTTCTTGGTCTCCCCTTCAGTAGGAGGGCAGCATGCCTGGCTCCGGCAGACAGACACTTTAATCCCTAACTTTAACAGGCCACCATGTTTCCACATGTGGACACTGACAAGAAAGAGGCCAGCACATTACTGTCTGTATCTTTATCAAGCTTGCAGGTCACAGAAATACCGTGGATTCGGTACCACGCCACTCGTGAGCCGGACTAGGCACAGAGATGCTACCTGAAGAATTAGCTTCCCAAAGCGATGGAATCTTTGTTGATCATGCCAGACTTCCTCACCTTGAAGGACATCTGCACAATGATCCCATGGCATCTTATCCCTTTTTCAAATTCTGCGCGGGGAAGAAGGGACCAGAGAAGTAGCTTTGGGGACACTGATTTTCTCGCCATAGTTTGAACTGTTGCCTCACATCCCAATGCGTGGCAGTGAGAGAGGAATTATTAAAAAAACCATAAACTTTCATCCAATGTCCCACAAATTCCTTTTGTTTCATCTCCATGAAATGTAGTATGTTTCCGACATTTAGCAACTGTCTTAACAATCTCCACAACAATGAGGACTTTATTCCCTGGATCTCTGCTTTGTCATGAATCATTCCCTACAGTGTCTCTCATTTAGTCCCATAAGCAAAGTGAGGATTATAAAAGATGCTGCTAACCCTAAATGAATTAGCATGCTCCTTGTTGGGGCCGGTCCCTGATTTGAGCGGGGGGGTTGGACTAGATGACCTCCTGAGCTCTTCCAACCCTGATATTCTAGGATTCTAAACTGAAACCAATACATCAGTCTGTCAAGGAGTTAAGGACTCTCAGGAAATAAAAACACAAGAGAAACAATCATCTGAATCAGCATCCCAAGACAGGCATTCAGCTTGCAGGGAAAATTAACTTGGGATAAATGCTGCAGAAAAACATTTCCTTTATGATGGTTCTTTGCTGGTCAAATTCTGACTGGAGTGTTACTTAAATAAGTATTAACTGATACTGTAAACACAGGCCACACCAGAATTTGGTTAAGTGCTGATAATCCACCTGAGACAGCTCCGAAAGCCTCAACATAGCCCGAGTGCAGTCCTGCGGGGTAAGGCCTCGACCAAAGCACGGCTCTTCAACATAGGCTTTAACTTGAATGCAGACAAGTGAATTCCCATGAAGTAACGCAACTAAGTGCTGTGCTGAATCAGGGGTCCTACACAGCTCTGCAAATGGATATCACCCCAACAGGGCACCTCACATTTCCCCCTGTCCATAATGGCGTGCAAAGCCCGGCGGTCCGCCTCCCTAGAAACAAGGCAAGACCAGAAAAGCATAACACGTGTGCAAAAAAAATAAAATTTAAGAGTGCAACACAGTCATTTAGCTCTAGAACACGCTCCTTAATGGTAAACGAAGAACAACAAATGGGAAAAACTGATTTCCAATCTAGGGACAAAGCTGGAATTTTTTCAGATGTTGTCTCCATGGGGATTTTAATTTTTCCCCTGCAAGGAATCCAGTAATGCCATCTCGATGCATTGCACCTTTCAAAACAAAGTCTTGGTAAGACTGGCAAAAATGTAGTAACGCTTCCTAGCAGAGACGGTCAGCTTGCATCAGTCTGTGTCCTCCCTTCCACAGCAATTCCATAGGACGTAGCACAAGTTCAGGAACTAGGCTAGGTCACACTACTCTTACGGAAGAGTCTATGGGAAGGATGGAAAAGAGTAACATTTTTATATAGTCTTGCCAGCCATCTCCGTAGACCAGCGGTACTCAAAAACTTTCCTGTCACTCTCCTCCCTTACCAAGTAGATATTCCATGTCCTTTCTGGTCTGCACAATTGCTCACAGGATTTGAAGCTTGAAGGCAGAGCGGGGGGAGAACTGGGGATGGGGAGGAACTGGGTTGGAGGCAGAGCTGGACTGGGGTGGAGAGGAGCTGTCAGCTGAGGTGCAGAGCTGGGCAGTGCTCCCTCCCACCCCCCCCATGGAGGCTGGGCCCAGGCGCCTGATGCATCCCCCAAAACATTCTTGAGTGCCGCCTCACACCCACCAGGGGTGCAACCTCCACAGCTTGGACCACTGCACTGATGTAACAGAGATATTCTGTTCCTGCAACTGTCATGAAGTAGATAGTATAGGTAAGGGTTAAGTTTCTTTACCTGGAGAGGGTAACCAAGACACTTGACCAGAGGACCAATCAGCAGAACTGGCATTGTTTAAAGTCAGGGGCGGGAATGTATACTCGGTCCTTTCTTGTTTTATCGGCGGTGAGTAAACAAGGTTTTTCCTCCTAACTTCCTTCTTTATTATCTCAAATATTACATGCCACAAGTCCTGGAAGTACAAAGGAAAACAAAGTAATCGGGCTATGAAGAGCTTGGTGTTTGTATGTAGCAGATGTGGATTGCTGTGTCGTTGTTGTTTTCTCTCGGCTGTGAGCAAACAAGGTTTCCTCCTAACTCCAATCTTACCTTAAAATTTCTAAACATCTGTAAGTACAAAGGAAAACAAAGTAACTTTGGCTATGATGAAGCTTTGTGTGCATTCACATTATGTGATTGTTGGACTGGTTTTAAATTGGCTAATCTTTTAAATCAGATGTTCTTCATATTTTCTTAATAAGCAAGAGCCTGTATGAGTTTCTTAATGCAAGATTATTGTTTTTATATTTCCTTTTCTATATAAACTTTTCTTTTAAACTTTGAAGTTTCTTTTCGCTAGGGAGGCCAAAGGGAAGGGAAAAGCCAGGCTGTGGCTAATTTTTCCTATTGTTGCAGGGAAGAGCATGGCCACGGGGGAAAAGAAAAAGAATCATCTCTGTCTCTTGTGTTGAAGTTTTTCTCTAGTTACGGCTACGAGATCAGGGAGGGGGAATTTCCTTGTTCTAGCTGTGATTAGCTTGTGAATGCATAGCCTCGGGGACGCTAGAATGCCTCGCCGCGTGCATCAAAGAGTGAAGTCTAGTCTCGCCACGGTAACACAGGAAGGGGCCGGGAGCTGGGAGAGAAGAGAGGGAGACCCACGGCTCTGGTCTTGGGGTCCCCCAGGGAAACAGTTGGGTGACTCGGGGGGCATACTAGGACCCCCAATAGTCCTAGTTGGTGGCAGCGAGAATATCCAAGCTGGTAGTGAGCTTGGGGGAGTTTCAGGTAAGCCCCCAGATTTTGGATGCAAAAGTCCAGGTTTGGGACAGGACCAGATTTTGGACGCTAAAGTCCAGGTTTGGGACAGGTGGCTATTACCACAGCAACAGAGAATTCAAATACCACCTACAGAAAAGGTTCTTATTATCTATTAACGTTCGATATGTTACAGTAATTTCTGTGGAACCCAGTTGGTTTAATTCCTATTAAACACAACAGGGACTTTTCCATAAGAGTAACCGGGTTAGTACATGCTGAAAGAAAAACAATTGTTCACTAATTATTATTATATTTAATTGTTCACTTGTGGATCTGTGCAGGTAAACTGACGCCTGAGCTTCATTTATTAAATCATTATATGCTTGGTTTGCATTCATGCCACTTGTTGTTTTTAAAGAAAAATCTATCTTTGCTGGAACTGCAAAAATACCAATGAACTACATAGGCTAGTCACACTGCTACTGCTAACTCTCATGGCAGCGGAGTACAGGAGTCAACGGGAGGGCGCTTGGAGGTCGACTTATCGCATCTAGGACTAGATGCGATAAATTGACCCCCGCTGGATCAATCGCTGCCCCTCAATCTGGCGGGTACTGTAGACATATCCTAAGACACGGCAGCTTTAGGCCAGCTCACAAGAGAATTGAATCAGAACACCTCCTCCAGCAAACCATTACCATAGCTTGAGTAAAAGCAGGAGGCTACCCAAATAAGATCAGCTAGGATGAAATATCAATAGGATGTATTGCACACTAGCAAAAATAATACCAGCTGCTCTCAGCAAATTAATCATTCTCTCATTCTGGAAGAGAGATTTGATTGCTGAAGGAGCGGTTCTGTGTATCGCTAACTGGGCACCCTGTGAACTGGCCCTGTTGCTTGTTTCATGCACTTGCTGAAGTTTAAGGCTGAAATTGCCATAATTAGCTAACACTAACTGTGTTCATCAGCTCTAGAATGAAGAAAAATGAACGCCTCGGGATGCTGTCAACAGTGTGAAACAAAGACCTCAAGAGCTTGACTCCATTCTCAGGAAAGCCTCCTGTCACACAAGGTGCTTTATTTTGCTCAACAGCGAACAGTGATCCTATTAAAATTGTCATCTCAGTCCGGTTCCTATTGGTCAGGTGCCACATGACAAGAAGCCACCACTAGGGAGGACAAAATTAGATCCCTACTTGGCAGATCTCAACAGATCACCAGGAGCAAATGGGCTCTCCAAGTCATTGGCAGGGAACTTGAACGCCATGGCATGTGGCTGCACTGGTTCTGGAGGCAAACAGAGGACTGCTATCTCCAGCACTGTTACAGTCCAGCTTCTCTAGCTCACCCTATTCCAGCTAGTCTTTATAGAGGGCAAGAGAGACTAATGTCTAGATAGCACAAAGCCACGATAAGAACAACTCGGTACTAGATTACATAAATGAAACAGCAGCATTCTGAAGTCCAAGGAGGTTATAAGATTATATAACATTCTATCGTGAAAAAAAACGTTTAGAGGACACGGGGCTGGCTTGACATGTCAGAGTGGACAGCCCTGAAGAATGAACTTTTCCCTGAAGAAGATGCCAATTAAAAAAAGGTAGTGGAGTAAGAGGGAGAATGCTTGGGAAACAACAGCCCTACACAGCCCCCCCCCCGACACTGTCTGAGCAAAAGAGAGGGGCTTTGTCCCCCTTCATCCTTTCTCCATCCTAATGAAAAATAACTCCTGGAGCTCACACATCAGTCTCAGGCCTGGCTATTGACCATCCTCAGCAAAATCTAGTACTCTGTAAGGTGTGTTCTCAATCCCCCCTCCCCAAATAGATTAACTATTTGATTAGGCATGCGGTTTCTCAAAATCAGGTCACGGGATAAGATATGGGTAAATGAGATGTGTAGACCAGCAGAAAGAATTGCAATACTTGCTATGCCTGCAAACAAGAGGCCTGGATACACATGACTTGTCAGTCTTCTACACATTTCAAAACAGGGTCAGGTGTAAAAGCAGCAAAGAATCCTGTGGCACCTTATAGACTACCAGACGTTTTGGAGCATAAGCTTTCGTGGGTGAATACCCACTTCGTCGGATGCATGTAGTGGAAATTTCCAGGGGCAGGTATATATATGCAAGCAAGAAGCAAGCTAGAGGTAATGAGGTTAGTTCAATCAGGGAGGATGAGCCCTGTTCTAGCAGTTGAGGTGTGAACACCAAGGGAGGAGAAACTGGTTTTGTAGTTGGCAAGACATTCACAGTCTTTGTTTAATCCTGAGCTGATGGTGTCAAATTTGCAGATGAACTGAAGCCCAGCAGTTTCTCTTTGAAGTCTGGTCCTGAGATTTTTTGGCTGGCGTAGGCCGTTAAGATCTGCTATTGTGTGGCGCTAGGGACGTTCAGTGCGTCTCCTACAGGTTTATGTATAGGTGCGCCATTTTGCTAATATTGGATTTGGGTATCATTTAAATCCTTTCCATAGCAGACTGTCTAGGTCAAAGGTGTGTATCTAATATGGCACAGCAGACAAGACATGTATACCAGACTTACTCACACTCTTACTCAGTTTTGTGACATATAAAAATACAGACAAATGCTCAGTCAAATACAGGTACGATTTATAACTGCAATCCAATTATCAATAAAAAGTTGTAGAAAATAGAGCATGTTCATCATAAGCTCTGTCAACTATCCAATGCACATTGTTTATATTTTCAAAGATCAAACAATAATAAAGGCAATGCTCTGTATTATCTGTAGCGCCGAGGGATCTCAAATGCTCTTATAAAGATAGTCAGGAGCAATGGTAAGCCTGTAATTGCTCGTATGCTATAAATATTTGTGCTGTAGCATCCGATGAAGACTAAGGGCCTGTAAGCCACAAGCGTATGGCAAAATAAAGTTTGTTAGTTCGGCTAGAGTGCTGTCACCAGCGACTCTCTGTTCTTTTTGAAGCTTTACGAGCCTCCTGGGAGAATAGCAGCTGAAGGCATAAATAACTCTCACATTTTACGCAGTAGGGAGAAAGACTCGACAACGCCACTAATCTAAACCATAGGTTATGTAGGGTGTCTCGCGCACGAGCTAGAGCTAGACCGCAAGTCTGCACTCCCTTATTTGTGCTTAAGCACAAGACGCATCTCTCTACCCCCGTAACGAAACTGTATGCTATAAAAGCAAAGACAAAGAAAATCATATGCGTCGTCTCTGTGGCATAACTTCTTATAATGAGCGACCAAGCTATGTTCTGTGTAGACTTGCAATGTTCATGGCAGATACAACTGTGCGCTCCAAAATCTCTCACAGGTAGGCACAACCAGCCATGAGTAATGTAGTTGTGTGCCTCTTGTCAAGGTGACCCCACAGTCTATGCTTTGCCTGTTATGTGTAAGTACTGTTGCTCACAAGCGTGACTTCTCCATAAGCAACACTTATAGAACCTAACAGGCAATACAATGTAGTTAATATCTGTGCAATCTGTTTTTTGAGCACAGCAACAGATTGCATGGGAGTTACTGCTCACACCACTTTTGAGTTTGACGGTAAGAAGGAACAGAAGTTGTGTTAACACATAATGAGAGCAAAGTCAGATGCTCTCCCTCACCCAGACAACCTGGGTTCAGTGCAGGAATTACTCTGTTATGCAGGAGGTCAGATTAGATGATCACAATGGTCCCTTCTTGTCTAACATCTCTAAGTCTCAGATAAGATCAGGCTAATGTCCAGTCGCAAGGAAGCCAAGCAGATGGACCTGATTCTCTGTTCTCACACTCAGGTGAAGTGGGTGTAAAGCACAACACATCCCAAACGGAATGTTTTTCCTGCTGTGCTCAGTTTGCTCTAGTGTAGAAGAAGACACAAGGGACAGGGCAACAGAGATTTCAGTCCCCAGAGCAGGAGAGGCCTGAATTCATTATATAGGGACCATTCTTTATCAAAGACAAAGAGTATTAGAGGGTTAGCCGTGTTAGTCTGGATCTGTAAAAGCAGCAAAGAATCCTGTGGCACCTTATAGACTAACAGACGTTTTGGAGCATGAGCTTTCATGGGTGAATACCCACTTCATCAGATGTATCTGACGAAGTGGGTATTCACCCACGAAAGCTCATGCTCCAAAGACAAAGAGGTGACTCCAGGTATTGGAAACTACCCCATTCATTCAAGTAGAACAGACTTTACCAATTTATACTTGGCCGTTCTGCATTAGTTCAACACAGCCACAGAAGTGGATACTATGTGTTTTTTAAAACATGACTCAAGACCCTTCCCGTACAATCTATTACCAAACAACATTTCCAGGGCTCGACCAGCGCTTCTTGTTTGCTTCTGGAGTTGATGGGACCTCTGTGGATAAAGGGGCCACTATATTGAGTCAGGGATTCAGAATCAGCCCTAAAGCAACATGTACCATCTTGTCACCATTGAAGTCTTGTTCAGTGAGAGCCCATCACCACTGGGCCTGCTGAGTGTGTGCTTCTTGGGACGACATTATTTACCACTCCCATTGTAAATTTTGACACATGCTCAGAACATTGGTTTTATTAAAACTCAAACATTTGTTGTTCATTGGTGGGGGGGATTAATACTTTTTCTGGGATTGTCACAGAAGCCTAGGGGAGTTAAGTGCCAAATCTCATTGCATTTCAATAGGACCTGGGGAGAGACTTTCAAAGGCATATATGACAGACAGGCATCCAACTCCCACTGATTTGCAGTGACAGGAGCCTCATCCCTCTGGGTGTCTAACTCCCTTAGGCTCCTTTGAAAATCCCAGCCCACATCAATAACCTTAACAGAAAAGCACAGACAAAGCATCCCCTATGCAAGGTGACACCATACAGTACTCATACCAGTGTCAAATTCAAACTAGCATTTAGCCTCCATTGGGCATTTCCCATAACAGCAGCAAAAAACAACTTACCGTCTATTCCCAGAGCCCCTTGCTTCTTGTTCTCCAAACACGGTTCAAACTGATTGATAATTTCCAGGCAGTACTCCTTGCCCACATTGGTCATCTAGAAAGGACACAAAACATGAAGCAGAGAACATCTCATTAACTAAATAATCAGCCACTGCTCCCCTAGTTCCCTTCTCTGTATATAGTTTGAGAACTGGCTGTATTTTCCACACTTGTACTAGTATTTTAACACTGTTCACTAAAATTCCCACTCCTGCCACTCAGTGTCAGGTCAGATAAGACTCAGGCAGCTTAGTGAAAAGTTAGTCCCCCTGATCGCACACAATAAAACACAGAGCCCGATGTCTGCTTTGTACGTCAATTTTGTTTAGTGTTTTTAAGCCCACAGGGCAACCAAACAGCACATGTTTTGCTATGGCCCAATAGGGTCTTTCAGCTGCAGGATTAATTTGTATTGTTAAAAGGGTTTCTCTTTAGAGGCATGCAACAAAACAGAACTCCAGGAGCCAGTGGCGAGAAGGATGAATTACAATAATTGGCCACGTATCAGAAGGACAGGAGATTATTGGAAGCGTTTCTAGGGCGTCCGTTACTTTAATGAATGGTAGGATTTCATTCTGATCTTCAAGATGTGTGCACAGAGAAAATTCTGCATGTTCTGAGACATTGGCAATTAAAAGTCAGGACATTTATGGTTAGCTCCGTTTATGTTAAAAAAAGGAATTATACAGCCCTGCACTATGTAAACAGAGCTAGGTGACCAATTATTTACCACACCTGTTATCAGTAGTGCTACAAATCAGGATCAAGGCTTCACTGTGTGAGGTGCTGCATGCGCACACATGACCATATGGTTCCTGTCCCAAAGAGCAGCTCGGACGAAAAAGCCAAGCAGAATCTTTCAAAAATACACACGTAAAACCAAAGTAAAGCATAAACAACAGGACAAGGAGTTAACATCTCATGGAAGATGCTAGGAGCTGGGCATTTTCCATCTAGCCGCAGAAGAGCTATAGCATGACAGCAGCAGTGCAAGCTTCTCTGAACTGTTTCCTGCTGAGGAGGAACCACTTGCAAGGGGACTTCAGAGTACACGGACCATTCCGTCCTTGCCCTCTCTACTGAGCCTGCCGACAAAGGGACTAATTATGGTGGCAGGTCTGCCAACGTGGACCCATGCCCAATGGGTCAGCACTTTTGACACTGCTCTAGAGCCTTCTCATGGGGAGGTTCAAAACACAACAGAATCAGGAGCATGAAAAAAGCACTCTCCCTCCACTGGATGTCCTGGCTAGGCTGGGCTGAGCTGAGACACAAAAGCTCAGAAGTCTCCCTACCAAAACACAGTTCTTGCAGTATTTACATTTTGGCCATGACCAGGAAAGGCAGGATCTCATAAGAAAGCTGGTTTTCATGAGAATTCTAGTCCCAATCCCACAGCAAGGCTTTTTCCTGCTCCCAGCTAAGCAGGGCTGCTGCATGCTTTTGTTCTGTTTTTACAAGGCTCAAACCTACCCTCGCTTTATACATACTGCATTACAGAGGGCAGCACAGTGCCAGTGATTAGCTGAACTGACTGAGGCCAGGTCTACACTGCGACTTTAAATCGGTTTAATGGCTGATATACCGATTTAACGCTGTATCCGTTCACA
>NC_133791.1:5050777-5054015 GCF_003597395.2 Chelonoidis abingdonii
GCAGTGTGAGTGTCACTGAAAATCAGCTCGCGTGCCATAGGTTGCCTACCCCTGGTCTAGCTATATCTTAATGTTCCCAACAGTGCTGCTCTTTGACTTTGTGTCCATGCTTGGACTGTGACAGATTTGTCAGTTTTGTTGCTGTAACCTTCGGAGCAACCAGTCCTTAAACATGTTTTTGCATTCACCTCGAAGGTCTGCAGTTTAAAAAAAAAAAATTAAAAACCAGACCCCAGCATAGACAGAACTCAAAACTGGCACATGGCTAGAGTCTGATCATTAGTTTTGAGGATGTATTGTTTAGAGTTTGTTTACTGCCTAGATTTGATGATTCAGGTTCATTTTATTAAACAGATGCTGGCCAAGGGTTGAGCAGATGGAAGCCTCTGGAGACCTTTGCGTATCCGTGAGATGAGTTTGGGAGACAGTAGTCTCATCCCAGTCCCTTGGGGACATGACAAACCCACACTACTACTTGGCACATTCAGAGCCCTCCCCCAGCCAGGAATTAGATATTGAGAGAGCAGTGTTGCATGTCAGGAGTAAAGGTCATATGAGATTGTCTGGACCAAACCTTGTCCCCCTAACTTAGCAAATCCAATGTGGGTTCACTCCACAAAGAAAGGCAGGATTTGAGGACCCATCTCTCAGGGGCTGCTGGCGTCCTGCACACTACAGAGTGCTGTTCCACAGGTGTTCCCTGCACCAGTGTCTGGAGTATGAAGGTTTCTGGTTGGTTGAGCCCTGATTACATAGATGCACTGGCCATTCTCCTACACGCAGAGGGAGAGTAACAGCTGCAGGGGTTACTGTCATCCATGCAGACAGGCTCCGATGCCCGTCCACAGCCTCCAACGTGAAAGGATTCCTCTCTTTCCTCCAACTCCCATGAGAGCCTTCCCGAGAAAGTCTCAGCCCCCAACCCATCTGGCACGGCTGTGCATTGGTTCTTGGTCTCCCCTTCAGTAGGAGGGCAGCATGCCTGGCTCCGGCAGACAGACACTTTAATCCCTAACTTTAACAGGCCACCATGTTTCCACATGTGGACACTGACAAGAAAGAGGCCAGCACATTACTGTCTGTATCTTTATCAAGCTTGCAGGTCACAGAAATACCGTGGATTCGGTACCACGCCACTCGTGAGCCGGACTAGGCACAGAGATGCTACCTGAAGAATTAGCTTCCCAAAGCGATGGAATCTTTGTTGATCATGCAGACTCCTCACCTTGAAGGACACTGCACAATGATCCATGGCATCTTCAGTCCCTTTTCAGAACTGCGGGGGAAGAAGGGACCAGAGAAGTAGCTTTGGGACACTGATTTTCTCCCATAGTTGAACTGTTGCCTCACATCCCAATGCGTGCAGGAGAGAGGATTATTAAAAAACCATAACTTTCATCCCAAGTGTCCCACAAATTCCTTTTGTTCATCTCCACTGAAATGTAGTATGTTCCCCATTTGCAACTGGGTCTTAACAACTCTCCACAACAATGAGGACTTTATTCCCTGGGATCTCTGCTTTGTCATGAATCATTCCCTTTACATCTCTCTCATTAGTCCATAAGCAAAGTGAGGACTATATAAAGATGCTGCTACCTCCTAAATGAATTAGCATGCTCCCTTGTTGGGGTCGGTCCTGATTTGAGCGGGGGGGTTGGACTAGATGACCTCCTGAGGTCTCTTCCAACCCTGATATTCTAGGATTCTACTGAAACAATACATCAGTCTGTCACGGAGTTAGAGGACTACTCAGGAAATTAAAACACAAAGAAACAATCATCTGAATCAGCCTCCCAAGACAGGCCTTCAAGCTGCAGGGAAAATTAACTTGGGGATAAATTGCTGCAAAAACATTTCCTTTATGATGGTTCTTGCTGGTTTCAAATTCTGACTGAGTGTTACTTAAATAAGCTTATTAAACTGAACTGTTAAACACAGGCCACAACCAGAACTTTGGTTAAGTGCTGAATAATCCACCCTGAGACAGCTCTGGAAAGCCTCAACATAGCCCGAGTGCAGTCCCTGCTGGGGTAGGCTCTGAACCAAAGCACGGCTCTTCAACATAGGCTTAACTTGAAGCAGACAAGTGATCCCATGAGTACGCACTAAGTGCTGTGCTGAATCAGGGGTTCCTACACAGCTCTGCAAATGGATATCAACCCCAACAGGGCACCTCACATTTCCCCCTTTCATAATGGCGTGCAAAGCCCGGCGGTCCTGCCTCCCTAGAAACAAGGCAGACCAGAAGCAAACACTTGTGCAAAAAAATAAAATTTAAGAGTGCAACACAGTCATTTTAGCTCAGACACCTCCTTACTGGTAAAAACGAAGACAACAAATGGGAAAAACTGAATTTCCACTAGGGACAAAGCGTAATTTTTCAGATGTTTGTCTCCATGGGGATTTTAATTTTTCCTGCAAGGGAAATCCCAGTATATGCCATCTTAGATGCCAGAAGTTTCACCTTCAAAACAAAGTCTGTAAGACTTGCAAAAATGTAGTAACGCTCCTAGCAGAGACGGTCAGTTGCATTCAGCTGTGTCCTCCCTTTCCACACAATTCCATAGGACGTATCACGAAAGTTCAGGAACTAAGCTAGGTCACACTACTCTTACGGAAGAGTTCTATGGGAAGGAATGGAAAAGAGTAACATTTTTATAGGCTTTCCAGCCATCCCGTAGACCAGCGGTACTCAAACCTTTCCTGTCACTCTCCTCCCTTACCAGTAATAGAATAAATCCATGTCCCTTTCTGGTCCTGCACAATTGGCTCAGAGGAGTTTGAGCTGAAGGCAGAGCTGGGGGGAGAACTGGGGATGGGGAGGAACTGGGGTGGAGGCAGAGCTGGACTGGGGGTGGAGAGGAGCTGCAGCTGAGGGCAGAGCTGGGCAGTGCTCCCTCCCCACCCCCCCCATGGAGGCTGGCCCAGGGCCTGATGCATCCCCCCAAAACATTCTTGAGTGCCGCCCCACACCCACCAGGGGTGCAAACCCCACAGCTTGGGGACCACTGCAATAGAATGTAACAGAGAATTCTGTTCCTGCAACTGTCATAAGTAGATAGGTAAGGTAAGGGTTAAGTTTCTTTTACCTGGAAAGGGTAACCAAACACTTGACCAGAGGACCAATCAGAGAACTGGATTGTTTAAAGTCAGGGGCGGGAATTTGTATACTCGGGGTCTTTCTTGTTTTCTCGGCTGTGAGTAAACAAGGTTTCCTCCTAACTCCTTCTTATCTCAA
>NC_133791.1:5057131-5058801 GCF_003597395.2 Chelonoidis abingdonii
TGAAGATTTTTTGCTGCAGTATGGCCACCTTAAGATCTGCTATTGTGTGGCCAGGGAGGTTGAAGTGCTCTCCTACAGGTTTTTGTATATTGCCATTCCTAATATCTGATTTGTGTCCATTTATCCTTTTCCATAGAGACTGTCCAGGGTCAGGTGTGTATCCTAGATATGCAACCCAGACAAGACATTTACCAGACTTACTCACACTCTTATCAGTTTTTGACAGACCAAATGCTCAGTCAATACCAGGTAGGATCTTATAACTGCAACCAATTATCAATAAAAAGTTGTAGAGAAATAGAGCATGTTTCATCATAAGCTCCTTCAACTATCCAAAGCACTTGTTTTATATTTTCAAATCACAATAATAAAGGGCAATGCTCTGTACTTCTGTAGCGCCAGGATCTCAAAGTGCTTTATAAAAGATTAGCAAGGTGAAGCTGTAATTCTCTGTATGTATAAATATCTTCTTGCTGTGCATCCGATGAAGTGGGCTGTAGCCCACAAAAGCTTATGCTCAAATAAATTTGTTAGTCGCTAAGGTGCCACAAGGACTCCTGTTCTTTTTGAAGCTTTACAGCCTCCTGGGAAGAATAGAGCTGAGGAGTAATAACTCTGACATTTGCAGGGGAGAAAACTGACACAAGCTAATCTAAACCCAAGGTTATGTAGGGTGTCTGGCACAGAGCTAAGAGTAGAACCCAAGTCTGACTCCCTATTTTGTGCCTTAAGCACAAGAGCATCTTCTCTACCCGTAAGAAACTGTATCTATAAAAAGAAAGACAAAGAAATCATATGGAGTCTCTCTGCAATAACTTCTTAAATGAGGACCAAGCTACTGGTTCCTGTGTTAGACTTCAATTTCATGGCAGAGTAACAACTGTGCTCCAAAATCTCTCACAGGAGCACAACCAGCCATGAGTAATGTAGTTGTGTGCCTCTTGTCAAGGTGACCCCACAGTCTATGCTTTGCCTGTTATGTGTAAGTACTGTTGCTCACAAGCGTGACTTCTCCATAAGCAACACTTATAGAACCTAACAGGCAATACAATGTAGTTAATATCTGTGCAATCTGTTTTTTGAGCACAGCAACAGATTGCATGGGAGTTACTGCTCACACCACTTTTGAGTTTGACGGTAAGAAGGAACAGAAGTTGTGTTAACACATAATGAGAGCAAAGTCAGATGCTCTCCCTCACCCAGACAACCTGGGTTCAGTGCAGGAATTACTCTGTTATGCAGGAGGTCAGATTAGATGATCACAATGGTCCCTTCTTGTCTAACATCTCTAAGTCTCAGATAAGATCAGGCTAATGTCCAGTCGCAAGGAAGCCAAGCAGATGGACCTGATTCTCTGTTCTCACACTCAGGTGAAGTGGGTGTAAAGCACAACACATCCCAAACGGAATGTTTTTCCTGCTGTGCTCAGTTTGCTCTAGTGTAGAAGAAGACACAAGGGACAGGGCAACAGAGATTTCAGTCCCCAGAGCAGGAGAGGCCTGAATTCATTATATAGGGACCATTCTTTATCAAAGACAAAGAGTATTAGAGGGTTAGCCGTGTTAGTCTGGATCTGTAAAAGCAGCAAAGAATCCTGTGGCACCTTATAGACTAACAGACGTTTTGGAGCATGAGCTTTCATGGGTGAATACCCACTTCGTCAGATGCAT